>NC_058045.1:18662832-18845332 GCF_020085105.1 Siniperca chuatsi | reverse complement strand
TTTCAGAACTTACTTACTTACTTTCTTTTTGTTTTATACTTAAAGATCTTAGCTGATAAAAAACTGAATTAAGTTGTTTCAGTAACAAAGGAGCTGCAAAGAGGCCTAGTGCTTTTTTATTTAAGCGTGTGCGCGACTGCGTGTGTGTGTGTGTGCTGACTGTGTCGATCTAAATGCGGAGGTGAGGTTAGTGCAAGGCCATCTCTTTCTACTTCTCCTGAGCCAGCAAGACCAGGCTGCTCCTGAAAACACACACACACACACACACACACACAGTGTCTGTGTTATGCAACTGTACCCATGTGTGAGGTCTGCCCTCCGCAGTGACTCGAGGGCAGGTGAAAATAGAGACAGACAGTCAGTCAACTCAAGACTGACAGACTTCTTTATCTGCACTGACCAGCCAGCGTCCCTCCATAACAGTCTAATGTAACACATGATCAAGTAAACTCAGACACCTCGGGCAGGGTTTATCTGTTCTCCATTATGATTATCTGCAGGCAGAAGAGTGGAAAACTGAGGAAAAGGCAGATCTTATTTCTGGGAGCTCTCCACAGCCCGATATCAGCAGAAGTTCTTGGGAAATAGGGGAGGAAATCCAAACCAGACAGGTTAGGTACACAAACTTACTGATGCAAGTTTTTCTGACCTGTGCTCATCTGAGAGCAGCCATTAGCCTGATGATAAGTAATAGGGAGTGTCTACTATATAAGTGCAGTAAGCTCCACTGAATCCTACTGGTTTATTTTGGACTGCATGCCCCATTTGTTTGGGTGGAGTAGTGTATGATAAACGCAAGTTGGGTTATGGGGACAAAAGAAACAATAACCGATTATACAGAATCAAAATTTAGCAGATCAAATTTTATTTTTCTTCCAAGAGTTGTTTTCTAGAAATATTTTGCTGTTTAGTTATGCGTCTCAGCGTTTTTCTCCAGGCAGAATGACAAAGCAGCTAGATTATACAATGCAACAGCCACAGGAAATAATGCCATCCAATACCTCCAGGCAAAGCTTTTAATAGATAATGATTTAATGAGATTTCTATGCGCTAATCGTAGCTACAGCAGTCCAAATCTTTGACTAAACTTTCCCCAAAGATGGGAGCATTTCATCTTGATTCAATTCAACCCCATCTGAGTGACGGGCAGCCACGCGAAGAGGGAGTCTGCTGGGCTGAAGGGAAGGAGAGTGGGGTTTTGTTGGTGGAGAATGGCGTCCTTGTTGAGCTGCACGTCTCAGCTCTGTGGAAGCAGCCGGGCCGGCCAAAGATAGCCTAATGAGAGACACATGGAAAACAGTACGGCCTGCTCTGCTAATACAACACACACAGTATGATGATACACTCAGAACTATTGTTCCGCACCACACATTATAAAATTTACCAACTGATCCACTGAGAGCAAACACACACAAGCTTTTGTGATGGAGCCCTCAGGTCTGAATGTGCCCGCTTTCCAGCAACACGTCAACAACAATACATCATATGGGAACAGAAACATTAAACCTCATAACTGAGAGGAAAATTGGATTTCTGTTTCATGTTGCAATTGTGTATGGAGAAATGATGGCCACAATTTAAACATTACTGCAAGAGGAGAAAAACAGAAAAGGCACAAAATTGACTAAAGCTGAATGAGAACTTGACCTAGGATTCAGCTCCAACTGTGGTAGTGGTAGGTAGCCTCAGGACTGTTGTGTTGGAGGCGGCCCTGGAAAACTGATCCAGTGAGTTTGTGAAAGAAAATGCATTCACGTGTGACAATGTACATGTGTAGAGGTTACAGTGTGGGGTGCAGCTTGGCTGCTTTGTTTCTGCTACACTTTAATAAACGCAAAACTAATCATGATAGTCATTCTAAGTGAGAAGACTTTTTCCTGCTTTCTTGGTTAAACATTAGTGCTGAGAGCTTAAAGGCCACATCTACAATATTTACAGAATCATGAAATAGTTACCATAAGAATACACTTAATTTTTTCTGTTTCCATATTGGATCATTGATAATTAAATCACAACCAGACTGGTTAACCTGTCAACAGACAGCAAACACATGGGGCACATGAGATTAAAACAGTGTCACAACCCTGAACACATATTAAACAATACTATCCCCATTTCCACTGACAAAGAGTCTCTATAAGCTCAAAAGCCATGAATACATGCAAGAATTTTTTCCCCTTATTAAACATTTCAAATGAAACTTAAAGGAATAGTCTGACATTTTGGGAAATACACATATTCACTTTCTTGCCAAGAGTTAGATAAGAAGTCAGCAGCTGGTTAGCAAAACTTAAAGACTGGAAACAGCTAGCCTGGCTCTGCCCAAAGGTAACACAATATGGCTACCATCTCCTCTAAAGTTTACTAATCAACACATTATATCTAGTTTATTTAATCCATACAAAAACTTACATGTAAAATGTAAAAACGACAAGTTGTGGTTTTAAGGTTTTATGTCTTAATGCTAAGCTAAGCTAACTGGCTGCTGACTTCAGCTTCATATTGAACAGACAGACATGAATGCGGTATTGATCTTTTCATCTACATCTCAAAAGAAAGCAAAATAGCATATTTCCAAAAATGTCAAATCATTCCTTTAAATATATGCTAAATAGTTTTATATGGCGTATTTACATGCATGTGATGAGAACTTCTTCTACTTTTAACAATCTTCTTAATTTGTTCATGATAGTATACATAATTCAAAATTATCATTCTATTATATATTATGCAATTTTAGGCTGAATTTGTTGACTCAGAAGTTCTTAGCTAAGTGTATCCTGTTTAAGTTCACCTAGTATAAAACATCAAGTCTTTGCTCCTGACCACACAAAAACATACAAAAATAAATAAATACAAAGGCTGAAAAATGAAGGCCGATTCCAACTTATTTTACTTTACATCATGCGATGACAAACCGTTCAATCGCTCCATTCTAAACAGGATGATCAACATTAGAGATGATTGGAGTCAACGGAGTGCTGGCAGGCAGTTTCTACTCCACACAATGCTACTGTTGAAAGCTGAAACACTGGAGCCCATGGGACGGAGGCCTGGCCCGGGCCGAGGTCAACGAGGACCTGTTTGGATGGGTGTGCCTCCAAAAACACACATCAATCAAGCCATATAACATCACCGCCAAGCCGCCTGATTGGCTGAAGGAGACGCCAAAAGAGAGGAAATGCTAAAAATAGACTTGACGGCCCATTTTGGCTTAATGAGCCCATGAGACATCAGTGCGCTGTCCAGGTCCCACCCCAGCCTTGATCATGACTAGGGGAGAAAAGAAGAAGTACTCCTGGCACAAGCCCTGCCTTCATTAGGCTTCTGTGTGTTTTTCACCAAGTCCTACAGTATATAACACATGTGCAGCCTCACATACATATGTGAACGGCAGGCTGTTATTCATACTAAGAGTAGCAGTGAAGTGTAAACAAAGTTCTGAATCACAGCAAGGCCTAATCTAATCCAGCTGTGCTGTGTGTGTGTGTCTGTGTTAAAGCTACAATTTTACCCTCACCATCAAAACGCTCCTTAGAGAACCAGAAAGTTATATTTAGCCTTTATACAGCAGTTAAGGCAGGCTCAGGCTGGCTAACGCTACAACCACAAAAGAGGGGAACCAGATCCTTTCTGCTCCGACTGTCAGAGAGCCTAACCTAAATCATCTACCCTTTCTCTCAAGCACAATAACCAGCTATATGCGTGCCAGTAAATCAGTCAGATTTTAAAATGTACAGCACAGGCTCTCCAGCACATGATAGTTGCTCCCGGTCTATCTGCAGGGAACCAAGTAGAAAGTAAATTCAGGTGGTAACAACCAGAAAAAAGAGCAAAGTCTGTTAAATCAATGCTCCGCAAACAACACAAACAGAAAAAAAGGGAACACTGTGTCCAAATAAACAGTGCTGCACAGCCACAGGGGCACAGAGGAGGATGAGAGGAAAAGTTGGGCAACCTGACTAACTACCTGACTTCTGGCTGCATGCCATTTCATTCCAACTAGTCTTAACCTACCCTCCTAACAAACCCTGTAACCAGCGACGTTTTACACCCCCCCGCATTCGGCCAGCTATAGGAGACTAGCTATGTGCCATCACTGTCCCTCTGTCCTACAATCCCTCCCTCCCTCCCTCCCTCCCTCCCTCCCTCCTCCCACAAGTCAAGATACACCGCGTGTTTAACTACAGCAGAATCTCTGCCCGCTACAGCAGCACTGTCCTCAAATGTATCCTATAAAACCTCATAACAGAGAGAGTGAATGGGAAGGGGGGGGGTGTCAGATGGAGAAGTTAATGAAGGTCTGAAAATGTAAGTTTAAGAATGCTAAAAAGCCAAGTATGATGTCAACAACAACAATCAACAATAACAGCAAAGAGGAAGGGAAGGTCAAGACAGGAAAAAGAGTAACAGTGACTTGGTTAACTACCGATAGAAGAAGCAGTCGCAGCACACCAGAACCCCCATCCAGTCGGTGGTGAAGCAGAGCTGGGGTGACGAGGCTCCGACTCACAGGACACTTCCTCCCTGTCACCTCCCTGTCTCTGCTCCGCTCTTGCAAACTCGGCTACAGGTGCAGCAGCTCCAGCATAGCACCTTGTGTGATCATGCAGCTTCTGAATCGGTCTCTTTAACGCGGGACAGGCGGACGGATGTGCGCAGGCCGTTCAGGAAGTCAGCCAAACAAACATGGAGGAATACACTTTCAGAACAAAACCAAAAAAAAATAATAAAATCATTCACAGAACCAGACACACTTCTCTGAGCATGTTTCTCTTTCTCTCTCCTTTCCAACTACTGCAACTGCCTGCCTCACTTTCACACTTGCTCGCTCTCTCTCTCTCTTTCTCTCTCTCTCTCTCTCTCTCTCCCCCTCTCTCTCGCTTGCTGGCTCCCACTTGAAAGGCTGGAAGATTAGCTTGGCAAACAGAGTCCCATAAACAAACTGCTGACTGCTGGGCAGCACAGGGTAGACTGCAGGGGAGAAAGAGAGAGAGAGATGGACAGAGGGACCCGAGAGACACAGCGAGAAAGAGAGGGAGGGAGGAAACAATCCTTGGGAGGCCGCAATCTCAGCCATCTGTATACATCCTAAACATCCTATCTCCACCCATCACTCATACAGACCAAACACACGCTCCTTTAGCTTTGCTAAAACGGAGACGGAGTCAAATCCTGTCAAACCTCTCTGGAAAGTTAATCAGTGCAGCAAGTTGACAGCCTCTCTGTGCTTTTGCATATGAAGTGATGTGTAACTAAGTTACAACAGCAGGTGGCTAATTGTCAACTCTTAAGTCAACACTGAGGATGGACTAAACAAGTGAATAAACATGCAGAACAGGATGTACACTGTTGTGCACGTATACAATAACCATGACTCTTCATTCACACAAATGATGCAGAGGTACGAGATGGGAGGGGCTAGCACAGAGACAAGCCTCCAGGAAGCGAGCCAATCAGTGCAGAGTACTCTTATGGTGTGGGCAAATAAGGTGAAGGACACAGAGTGCATCATGGGCTTCGTTACACCTCTTTCTCTCTTCCCTGCATCATTTAATAAGAGCTATCACTTTCTTTTGCCCTCTGCTGTTCACTTGCTTCTTTACACATCAAAACACACAGATGGAAACACACACAAGGACTGCAGTGGTCAGGTAGAGGAGAGTGTGTGTGTGTGTGTGTGTGTGTGTATGAGATGCTGTAATTGAAGGCTGCAGTCAGCGCTGGACCCTAAAGACACAAACGCAAGATTAACTGACCGTGACGGAGGCAGCCGACACCGCTGAATACTGACGCACAATGTCAAACAGGCCAACGCCGCTATGTTCAGAGAAAACAAATCACTGCAGCCTGCCAAGAAAGAGACTGAGAGACAACAGAGGCAGAGACGACAGCCACCTTCAGAAGACAGCAGTTAAGTAGCAACCGCAGGGGGACGGTTCTGCTCTTATTCTGTCACCGACTTAAAAGCGCTTCTGAACAGTGAGATGGATTTAACAGTAGCAAGTACATATTTCCACCTAACCCTGCTGCACACAAACTTAAGACAACACCACAGGACAGCACTACACGTCCACCCTCTGCTACTACTTTCTGCTCCTGCTCTTTTTGAGATAAAAGATAACAAAGACGAACTGCAGCAGCCCGGCGAAGCACTTTTACATCCCATGATGTCATCCCTCCTCCTCCAACACCACCTCCTCCTTCTCCTCCCTGGAGGCCTGTCACCAGGAGCTGCAGCTAACAGGCCTCTTTTTTCACTGTTTAATTACCTCATCCCTCTCACCTGCGCGCACACACACACACACACATATATATGTGAATGCACGCTTGCAACAGAGTACACGCGTGATAACACTTTTCTTGCACACAATTTCTAAGTGAAAGCAGAAAGAGGAGGAAGCGAGGAGAAGTATACAGGGATAACATCGTTCTCGCAGTTTCAGTCGTGTGATGAAGTGGGTGCTTGGCATTCATTAGGTCCCTTTGTGTTTCAGTACTTAAAAGTTAGGATGTGGGATGTGAGGGTCAAGTACAGTGGAAGGCCATATGCCCTATTAGAAGGCAAAGAGGAAAAGGAGTGCCAGTGGAAAAATGTAAGAAGTGAAACTGCCATTAAATCAACTGTCACTTTCAACAATATGAACAAGTTCTTGTTGTTCTCCTTGTGTGTTTGCTTCCTCAAACTTTTGGGCCTTATCATAAAATCCAGACAAACAATAAAAGCAAGACATCCGCTATAACAGTCATATGGGCTGAATTCAAGAAAGCTGTGTGAATTGGTTGGCGGATGGCAGAAAGACAAAGAAAGAATTTTCTTTACAAACTTGTGACTTGGAGAGATAACACAATGAGGGGGGAGAGCCCGAACCACCAAGACCAGACTCGTGACCGGGGTTTAGAAATGCCAGGATATGAATAGAGGCCGTTGCAATCATGTCAAGGGAAGGTGGGTTAGGGGGGAAAGAGGCAGACACACATACACATATAAAGTTGCTAGGTGATGGGACGGCAAGAGGGGGTATTTCTGTGGAGGGAAGGAAAAAGGAGAGGAGAAGGGGAGAGATCATCTTGCTCTTTTCCTAAATGGAAGAGGGGAAACAAAAGACAGAGCCCGGCCCCCCTTAAAGCAAGACAGACAGGTTTCTCCTGATCCAGCCTCACAGAGTGAACTACACATGGGCTCCACACTGGTGAAATCAGGAGGGACCCTTGAGAGGAACTGACATTATATTATCAATGTCTGATTAGCCATGAACACGTGTTCAGAGGGCATTTTACTTGTAGCCTGTCATCAAAACTGAAAAAAGAGGCAACATATTGTATATTAGCAATTATAAAAAACTGCAAGTTCAAGTTTCACATCAGATGAAGCCTCAAAAGACCTCAATATCCATCACAATGAAGCTGAACTCCAATGGTGCTATTGCAGCTTATGTGTGTGCATGATATTGCTAATGTCGCAATACAAAAGAAAGTCTCCTTTAGCATTACTGAAGAGTTATTGTAGGATATTAAAAGACACACCATAAAGTGCAACAAGGAGACTATGAGCACCACTGTAAGCCTCCATGGAAATATCACAGAGAAAGTGAACTGATTTATGAGCTAAGCGTGTAAAAAAAAATAAATTAAAAAAAAAAAACGTGCTGCCCTCCTCCCTCCTTCCCCTCTCCATATGGATAACACATTAAGTTACCGCTGCACACATTACACCAGCCTCTTACCTATTTAGCGTATAGGACCCGTTCCTTTTAAACCTCATCCTGGACGACAGGAAGCGGATAAAGAAATCCAGAATTGACGGCGTTTCAGCTTTTTGTCGCACCTCGAAAGAAACGAAGCCCCACCGTGCCTCTCTCTCTCTCCCCCCTCTCTCTCTCTCTGGACGGCTGCAGAACAAACAAACGCGGAACAATACGGAGTTGCTCTTTGCAGTCCTCTCTCACTCCTCAACACCTTTCTCCTTATCTTTCTATGGTTTCTTCCTAGACCTCCCTCTCCTCCTCTGGTAACCCCCCCTGGGTTTAGTTTCCGTGGGGCAGGGTTAACGAGTCTTCAGACTGCGGGCGTTTCGATTAAAAAAAAAAGAAAAAAAGAGCTTGTATCGGTGACACGCGTGCGGTCCGGAGCGATGTAAGTAGGAAAAATGTAGTGATATTAACAGGGAGTCTGGCTGAGGCGGCTTTGTGTCCACAGCCTTGCTGGCGCAAACCACCGCTTTTTACTCCACCAAAAAAAAACAAAAAAACACCCACTTGAAACTTGAACCTTTTCTTTCAATATGTCCACATCTACATCCGGCTCGGTTCGGCGACATAAAACCGACGTCTAAATAAAAAAAAAACATTAAAAGGAGATGTAGCCTACAAGCCGACGATCCCTTTATGAAAAATGGTTATCGATGCGAGCCAGCTTCATTCTCCCCATTCACGGTCCTGAGGAGGCTCTCATGTTTCAACAGCGTTTCCTATCTGAGGAGCTATATATACACATTTATATTTCTCCATATGCTGAACACAAACCAGACTCCGCCACCCCAACACAGCTTTTGTCAACGCCTGGAGGCTGAGACAGATTTGAGGCTAAGAATAGGGCTAAGGAGCCATTAATGCCATTTAAATCCAAAGTAGCCCTTCCAAGTGTATGTGTGTGTCGTTTTAATGGACACACACATACAGGAAGCTGGTAAACGTGCTTGAACTCCAGGAGCAGAATTAGCGCTTTTAATTGATAACTTATTAGCACATATCAGTGGATCAAGTAGATTATAAGAGGATGCGGTTTAATGAAAGAGAGAAATAATGATTTTGTGGAAATTATGCTTTTGATGATTACAAAATTATTGTACAGGTGGTTGTATGCCTCGTAATGATGATAAAACTGGAAGTCTACCTATGCAATTTGCCACTACTGCACTAAGGAACTCTTGACCTCACACCAGGTGCTGCAAGGAGGACAATGACCAAGTGACCAATAACAATGAACCATAATCACTGGCTGGCTAGTGAGTAATATCCATGCTCTGCAGCATTGTCAGCATCCTCTCTGACAAACACAATCAGAATTGACAATGAAATGAGTTGCAGGAATGTTAAAATGTTGGGGAAATGACAGGTGGGATAACTCAAAGTGACTTTGAGTAGACAAACAGGTGACACTGGAATGGTTCTACAATGTTAAAGTGTGATCTTTATCGCTGCACCCAGTGTGTGTATGCATGTCCTCAGGGAAGCACACTCCCCGGCCCTGCTGGATGACCTTTCCATCCCCGGATGTGTGTACACTAGATACAGCTAAGGTGAGTCAAAGCTCTTGTTTTGTCAAGTTTGGATTAGTATGATAATGGATTTTTTTTTTAAAGTTGTTAGAGAGGAGTTGGAGAGGAGAAAGGATGGATGGATGGATGGATGGATGGATGGATGGGGAGAAAGGGAGAGTGGGAATATGTTGAGCAGAAGGCTAGACCACAAAGACTGAAAAATGGGAAGACCAGATGTGCTTTTCTTACAGCCAATTGAGGAAGCATAGGGAAGGGTAGGAAGACATGATGCAACAAGGGTCCCAAACTGGATTTGAATCCAGGATAATGTTTATGGTTACATGTATTTTTTTTTTAGTAAACTAAACTTGTCAAGACAGCCCCAAAAACGTTTTTAGAACTTTTATGAAGCTATCTGGAAGTTAAAATTAAGAATAAAAGCAACCCACTGAAAGCTTAAAAACTACAAATTATCTCCATGATAATAATAACAGACAGAAATTAATTAAAGGACTACTCCAGCTCATCCAAGAGCTAACATCCAGCTCAAAGAATCCTGAGCACAAAAAAAATCCTCTAATAATAAAATAAAATGCCTCATTAACTTTTGTGAGTATAGGTCTTGAGGGATTAAAGCAGGGAGAAGTACAAAATGATGAATCCAGGCGAGCGGTAAGTTTAAGAGCATTGAGGGTTATTCAGCATTACATCATGGCAGTGCGGTGCAGCATCTGTGTGAGTGTGTGATTCCTCTACTCCCGCAAAAGCACTCAGGGTTGGTTTCAATGGCTCCAAGCTCGTTTATTACAGTAAGAGCTGCCTGGCACAAGGACTGCTGATCAATCGCACCGCCGCTGCTGCTGCTGCTGCTGCTGCTGCTCAGTCAGTCACTGCAGAGTTACACAACAGCCACTGAAGGGAGGAGAGGACGAGGAGGAGAAAGATGATGAGAGGCAGGAGGAGGAAGAGGACTATGAGAGGATTAACAGAAGATGAGAAGACTCTGGAGGGTATTGGGACAGAAAAGGCCTGGAGTCAAAAAAGGGAGGATGGTGGAAGGAAAAGAGGGTGAACACTGCAGACCACAGCGGCACAATTAGCCTGAGCTTTATTGATGCCGTTCAAAACAACCCCCCTCCTTAGTTCCTTCTGTCCTATTCAGTCTCAATCCATTACTCCTTCCTGCACTTATTCACAACCTGCACCTTTACTTCCCCTTCATTAAGCTAATGTGAGCTTTTTTGCTTCTTTCGCAATCCTTTTTTCTAGTTAAGCCTCTTTTCCACACATCTCTCCTTCGCATCACGAGCCCCTACATTCCTCTTTCCTGGTGCATGTTGTGTAAGAATGATGTGAACTGTGTGTCCTTGCATACTAATGGCGTTAAAGATGCTAGTCAATGCATGATGCTTTCTCTTCTTCGTCTGAGGTGGAACTTGCAGGTTTCCTCTGAAGGTGTCGATATTCAGGATAAAATAAGATACTCAGAAACTCATCTCTTTTTCTCTGCCTCGTCCGCGGTGACAGGGAAGCTTCCAGAAAACAGTCATTGCTGGCTGCAGTGCAGTGTGGCTGTGGAATAGCCCTGGCCCCTCCACTCCTACACAGGCTTTCCAGGAATACATTGCACAGAGTCCAGAACACTGGACCGCAGTGCACAAACACACACAAATGGACACACAAATGGACACACACACACACACACACACACACACACACTCTACAGTGGCAGTGCATGAACTCACTCACACACCTTAAATATGTTTCAGCACACACAAACAAACACACACACACACTGAGCACAGTTAGAGGTATATGTGAGCTGGGACCAGGCCAAGGAGAGCAGTATGAAAGGGCCTATATATACAGCCAGGCTAGGCGACGCCAGGAGTTGGTCAGTCTGTCTGTGTGTCTGTCTTTCACATACAGCCTGGCCTATAGTGAGAGGACACCACTATAATTCACCTTTTATAGCTGTCTCGGTGGGTCTGTCACTCTGTCTGTCTATGTAGTCAGCCTTATGTTGCACGTCTCCTCCTCATCATCTATCACCACAAAGCTGAAGTAGCTTCCAAATACACAGTCTGATACTGGTCTCTCAGTATATAGAAGCTCATGAGAGGTTAAGTGTGAAATAATGGGCAAAATGACAGTGATGTTGACATTTTCTCAAATGTCTCCAGGATGCCCTCAAAGGCAAATGTTATGTCTGGGTATTTCCGGGCTCTGCACCCAATCAGTATTATCTTTTCTATATCTAGACAAGCTTTGGTTTCAATTCAAATTCCAGGAAATGAAATGCAACCTTACCCATGCGCTGATCAACGCTCAGGCATTTTGAGAATGTGAAGCTCTGCGCCAGCTTTGGAAATCCATCTAACTTTTAAAAGAAAAAGTACCACATTTTTTTCATTTTCCAATAATATTTTGCTGCTACAACAATCTTATGAGGACAGTATACTGGTAGCAACCAGTGAAAACACTATGGTCATGTCCTTTAGAGCTGAAATGATTAGTCGATCAACAGAAAATTAAATCGACAACTATTTTGATAATCGATTAAGTAATTTTTTAAGCAAAAATACTCCAAATTCACTTCTTTCAGCCTTTCAAATGTGAATGACATTTTCACATTTGAGGTGATATTTTATAGAGCAAAGAATAATTAATGGAAATAATCCTTGTATTTTTCCTCGGAATTTACATTTAAGGAGCCTGGAGGGAGTTTACATTCCACATTAAAAAAAATAAAACAAGGTGGGCATTTTATAGGCTGACTAGAGTATCTTTAAACCTCAATATATTTAGGTTTGACTACTTTTAGGTCCGCAAAACAATAAAATAAATATAATGACCTAAAAAGAGAAAATCATTCATTGTTTGAACTGTTCACCGCCGTGCACAGTCAGGGTGGACACTGCTTTGTTTTAAGGGCTCACATACTAAACTGGAGGTGAGGCACTGATATGGGCAACCGCTGAGGATGGTGGGACTATGATGCCACCTACTGTTAAGCAGAGAATATGCACTGCTCATGTGGAAAAAACAGACTAGCATCTTTACTTTCTCATTCTTTCTTTTGGGGCTGCTGTGCTAAGTGAGTCGTGCTGATGGCGATGAGAGAAGGCAGCAGGCAGGGCAGAGAACCTGCAGGCAGAGGTGTAGGCAGTCACTGATGTCCTGTTGACTGTTGGTATGCAGTCTGGTATTGCTAGTATGTGAATAAAGGGTTTGCACCAGTGATGGTAGGAAGGAGGTGAGGACAGAAAAGATAAAAAAAAAAAGAAAGAAAGAAAATGAAAAAGACAAGCGAAGGAGGAAGAAGGAAAGCAGCGCTGATGCCTCACTGACATCTGGTATTGCTGTTATGTGGAAGACATTGAGGACATTTAATGAATGGAGGGAGACAAGGAGAAGCAAGGCCTGCGGTGGTAACAAAACCAACAGGGCGAGTTGTTGCTCTCTGAGCACCCATAGGATCTTTTGAGGACAAAATGTAAGATTATAAGAACACATTTAAAAGCTTCTGGGCTTTTTTCTCAAAGCATACCTTCAGTGAAGAAAAATAAATCCCGCAGAGAAGTTTCACATTGGTGGAAAATCTAAGATGAGATAAAGATATAAACCATCAGTGTTTCTTTAGCATTGAATGACTGCAGCGTGCAATCACCGATAAATCATGATTTGAATATCCAAATATTCATACCTGGGGTTTTGGAGAAAAACTAAAATTACCCCCTAACCTTCTCTTGAAAATATATTTAAAAAATAAATTTTAAAAAATCCTCAAAAAAAAAAAAAAGAAAGAAAAATAGAGCGTGCTTCAGCACAGAGAAGAACAGAACTATTGATGTTTGCTTCTGCCTCTGGCTGGTGGTGGACTGGTATTGCTGGTTTAATACTGCAGCCGCTTGATACGGTCATGTGATACTGGACTGGAAAGGGCCGACAAAGCCCAGTGCACACTGGGAAGGCCTGCAAGCCATGATTATGCAACAAGATCTGATTTCATGCTCATTGGATCTCTCTCTCTCTCTCTTCCCTTCTCTTATTCTGCCTCTTTCTCCAAACTCTTTCTACTTTTATCTTTTATCTCCTACATCTCTTTTCCTTTTGAATTGCTTCCTGTCTTGTCACTCACACAACACACACACACACACACGCACGCACACACGCACGCACGCACGCACACATAGAGCTGAGTACACACCACCCCTCTCTTGGAAAACAGTGAACTCATATGACCTGCTAAAATCAATATGACTGACCAAACAAAGTTACCTAACTGCTGACAGGTAAGCAATTTTTGCCCAGCAGCTAGACAGTCATGTGAACTGGACATGTGCTGCCCTCTTGTGGTAAAAATAGACTACATCCAAATTCTGTTTGCAGCAACCTTTTAATTCCTCCTGAAGTCAAGCTAGTATTGTTGGCCAGGTTTTGAGGGTTGCAACACATAGATAACTGCATTTTGGACAAAGAAGACAGAGGTCCTGAGCAGGTCCTTGTTAGGATGCTTTCCTCTTTCGCTGTCTATCACAAAAACACACCAGGATTTTAAGTTCAACGACATTTCAATAACTTTCAAGGTCATTTTCATTTTATTTAATTTATTGGGATACCCATTAGCCTCATTAGCTTTCACAGAGGCCTGATTGTTTTACTCATCGTTGAAATTGTCAATGCAGATCTCCATCAGAGGTTCACAGCATCGAGGTGTATTAATAGAGTTGGTGTCATTAATATTCTAAGTAGTTTTAATATTTTTTTAAGGAAGTAGTTTCATGGCTCTTCATTCATTTTCAGAAGTGTTCTTTTTGACAAATACACAGAGCTGTCTGCAGTCATTTCCCCAAATGACAGATGCAGAAAAAACACACACAACAACACTATTTGTACAGCAGTGTTAACGAGACCCATCCTGAGCCGCATTACTAAACACTGAGCTGTGGCCTGACAGCAGCAGGCTGTGAATGACTTAGATCCAAATCCAAAAGACTGGAAAATGTGCGCTGACATCCCTTTTAATGTATTCAAATCTCCAGACTCGTGGTTGTGTGAAAACGCCACAGGATGCATGCGTTGAGCACATGGAGCATGCCCCAGCAGCTCTGAGCTGATGCTAGAAAAAGACCTTGCCCAGGTAGCTAATCCCCACAGGCATCTGACATAACCAATGGCCCAATGGCCCAGTAAAAGTTTATGAAGTTGATTGAATCAGAGTCATACACAGTCTTTCCCGCTCTAGCTTCTTTTATCCATCATACATACTGTTATAACTTCATATGACCAGAGGACTTGGTATATAAGACGAACATCCAGAGACTTGACTTTAACTGCATGTGCTCAACGCTTTATTGAAGACACACCTTACCTGCACTCTGTGTTGTGTGGGAGAAGTTTGCCTTCAGGCTTTTCTGGCAGAAAGCCAACCGGACGAAGCACACCTTGTGTTACTCTGCATCCACATCAGTAACTTATTTCATCACATCAGTTTAAGTGCGCAGCACTATATACTGCACATAGTCATATGTACCGGTACTTGAAAAAAAGGTCTGCGAAAGAAACACGCACGGCTACGAAAAGAAAAAGGGGCTAAAATATACTAGGGGCCAGTAAAACTCTGATCTACTGGCCAAGTGGGCCAGTGGGGGAAAAAAATATTTCATTGGACACTGCCCCACTGAAAACTGTTTCTTACATCCATGCATACACACACAAACACACGTTGCTGAAGTGACCACAGCTGCCAGCGGTTATGTAACAGCTGTTATGTACAGTGGTGTGTGTGTGTGAGAAAGCCTACATTATCCAGCCTCTGCACAGTCTTTGAAGACACCAGTGACCTCTAACCACCTTTGACCACAGCTGCTCACCTTTCAGCTGTTAGAGATGCACTTCAAATAAATAACTAATATACCAGCTTCAGTGAAGGTCTCACTGCAATATAAGGCAAAAGGAAGTAATATGGCATGGTCAGCTGCTCCGAGCAAAACAGAGAAGCAGCAAAATGAAGAATTATTGCACGTTATTAAAGTTTCTGGGATAGATAAGATAAGGAAACTGCAAGAAAAGTATTAAAAGGAAAAATCCACCTTAAATCGTGATCACTGTTAACAGAGATGTTTTGTACATTTCCTGGTCCTTCTTTTTTGAGTATTTTTATCATTCCTGTTGATAACTGCCCAAACTGTAACAGTACGTGGCATGACAACACATCTATTTCCCAGAAGCCACTTCACTACACTGTTGAATTAACAAATATAAAATATGGCAGATGGCACAAAGGCTAATTACTAGTATTCAGGCATGCAGTGCAGCTGCACAGAGCCAGAGTGGTTATCATTGACAGTGGAGGGGAGATGTCAACTAAGCAAGATGGAGGAGACCGAAACACAGAGAAAGACACGTGCGGTTAGAGACGGAGCTCGCGTTGCCGCTTTGTGACAAACCGAGCACATTGCCAGACGCCCAGCTGGAGGTCGCATGAGGAAAGCAGCACTTCCTGTGTTTGTGCATCTCACTGTTTGTCTCCTTCCCTTCAGCACAACGGCGAAGACTTCCTGCGAGCTACTGCACCAGACTCTCTGACCCGGTGGAGAGGCAGAACAATGAGGAGGAAAGGAGAGCATGTTACAGTACAGGGTGGGGCAGAGAGGGAGATAAGGAATAACACACACACACACACACACACACAGACACAAGAACCAAACACAAGGCCATATGCAAACAGAGGTGAGGATACAAGTGTACATGAAGACACACACCCAGGCCAAACAAGCAAACATGCAGTCAGAGCACAGATAACTGTAATAATGTCAAGTACCACATGAAAAAGGGGAAATACAGAGACCAAAAAAAGACAGATGGACACAGGGAAAACAAAATGTAAGCTTCCTTTCATTCAGGCAGTGGCAGACTGCACCAAACCTCACTTAAAAAAAATATTAAACACAATGCAACAAGGCTAAAATTTCCTAAACATGAAAGAGTCACCACCACCACCTCACCGAGGTTACATGAACTCCCCAGTGAGTATGAGAAGTGTCCCATCTGCGTGCACTGTATTTCTGCCCCCTCCCCTCCTCTCTGAGCAACACATTAACTCCCCAGAACGGACCAAAACCCCTGACCTACTGTTCCTCCATGAGAGGAAACGGATGTGGGGAACGTATCTCACTCACTCTCTCTCTCTCTCTCACACACGACGCAAACGTGCAAACTAACACATCATCCAAAGGTTGAGGACAGAAACAGCTTTCACAGCTGATATCCAGCACACCAGAGTAAACATATAGCCTCATCCAGAGCCATATATAGACCTTTACTATTTCT
Source organism: Siniperca chuatsi (assembly GCF_020085105.1). Classification (NCBI taxonomy): domain Eukaryota; kingdom Metazoa; phylum Chordata; class Actinopteri; order Centrarchiformes; family Sinipercidae; genus Siniperca; species Siniperca chuatsi. Next base: position 18,828,735 of record NC_058045.1, on the reverse strand, counting down.
ATCTGTCACTCTTGTCAGGAAGGTCACGATGACTCCGTATTGAATGCATTAAACGGAATTTCATGATTAAAGGGGAATTCCACCTATCTTGGCTTAGGGTTTGAGACTAGAAATTTATGACAGAAGGCGTGCATTGCCAACTGGGGCATGGCTTTTGAAAGACATGGGCATTTATCAGGCAGGGGAAGTCCAATGAAAGATGCAATTGAGTCGCCTTATGGGAAATGTAGGATCCAGAGTTTTCAGAGCTTGATGCTTACTGGGGAGTAAAATTAGGATAACTTCACCATTGCTGTTTCAATTTTGACCATTTCTTTAGTTTATTTAATTATTATTCAAGCACAAACGCACACATGGACATATAGGAACACAATAACAATACCACCAGCTAAAAACAACAACAACAACAAAAATATTGGTAGTGCAATACTAAATGGCTGGAGTTCTCCTTTAAGAGCTGGTTTGTCAGTGAAACCTCACATTTTCATTGTAAAAAAATTTCCGTGTTATTTCCTGGTGTCCCTGGGTGTCAGGCTATCTATTGTTACTGCATACTGCCAAAAGAACACCATATACTTAAGCTCATTTTTTGTCTCCTGTTTTGAACTTAGGCCATTTTTTCCATTTACAATTAATCGTTGCAGCCTCCTGCACTTTTAAAAAATATATTAGATATGGATGTTAGATATAGAATAGATATGTTTTGACATGTGGTATATTAGATATGTGAATGTGACCAAGCCAAGTTTAGGGCTGCAATGCTGCACAAAGAACAAGCAACACTGTCAGTGACAATGACAAGCACTAACTTGTTGCATAATAATTAGACAACACAGAGAACATTGTTGGCCACTTCTCATCAAGCCTAACATAACCAGCACTGCTTTGCAGAGGCAACATGAGATACTTGCAGGGAGGACCCGAGGATGAAGAGAAGGGCAGAGTAGCAGAGCAGAGGAGGGACGAGGGAGAAGATAAAGAGAAACAGTATGCAAAAGGCAGGAGGTCAGGAGTCACTGTTGGCTTCACAGATCTTCTCCCTCCATCACTCTTTATGTAGGCTAATCTCCTCCACCTCACCTCCCTGAGCTGGCCAGCTCACTTAGCCTCATTTAACCAGCTAACAGCCGATAATAAATCAGCAGCACACTCCTCTCACCTCTAATCTGTAGTAGCCTGTTCTGCTCTGCACACTCCCCCCTGATATATGACTCAGTCCACTCTGGCTTCCAGTGGGAGGCAGCTACTGTAGGTAGAAAACCTCTGCTGGGAGTACGGGTCAGACAGCAAGCAGAAGACGAGAATGTGTAGATAAAATTGGAGATAAAAGGATGAAACTGGAAAGAAAGGGAAGGCAGAACAGACTTAAGATCTCCCATTTTGTCTGTTTCATCAATATCTTGGTTTGGGAAGTATAAACATGTTTTAACCTTTTTTTTTCTTAATTGAACAAGATATGCCAACCTGTCCAATGCACCAGTGTTGAATAAAAACTTTGCCTAAATGAATACAGTCCAAAGTTAGAAAAAGGTTTCCACGAGCCACCCAGCTCAGAGACCACCGGTGATTAAAAAGGCTTTTCGAAAGGTCACGTTTAGCAGGTCTACGGCACACAACAGAGAAGAAAAGGACAGTGTTGTGACATCACGCCAGACCTTGACTGCGTTATAATGAAGTACAGTGTACTGTGTGAGTGTGTGTATGAATGGGACAATTCTAACTGACAGAGCATGTTCCCCAGCGTGGCCCTCTGTAAGCCCTCAGTCAGTCAGACTTATCCGTGTTTACACACGCACACGTCCTCAAGGGGATATCAGAGGCCTTATAGGGGTCAAATCCTCTGTTGTGTGTCTTGTGTTTTTGTGTCGTGTTCAGCCTTGAGCTGTTCTACCTCACTTCTGGGAGGCCCAGTCAGCAGCTCCCTTACAGTGACCCTAACCCAGCAGCGGAAATCAGACGACCCTGAACACCAGCTCCCTCTCTGTTATCCCTTTGCCTTCATTCCAAGTCAAACTCTTCCCTCAAAAACATCTCCCTCCTCCACATCCTTTTTTAGATGTGAAGCACCTCATGGAGCCGGCTTGTGACACCCTCACAAACTCACGCATTCATGTTTAGCAGGCTGCAGCAGGCTGTCCACAAGGTAGCCTGTGCTAGATCAGCAGATGTAGGGATGTTGTTGTTGCGTCGTACAAGCAAAGAAAGAAACAGCTGCTGCAATTTTAACATTTACGCCACTTTCAGGCAATGCGTGTTACAGCTACTTTTATTCTTTCGCTGTTTTTTTTGTGTTTATGTTTTTAGGTATTATATTTAAGACTTACACCACCTAAATGTATTATTTTGTCATTAAAATCTTGTCTCACAGCTTTACCTAAAAAATATATGTCTTCAGTAGTGTTGAAACAAATAGTCGATTAATAGAAAATTAATCAACTACTTTTTAGATAATCGATTATTCATTTCTCAAGTAATTTTTTAAGCAAAAATGCCAGAACATTACTGGTTTAAGCTTCTGAACTGTAAACACCAGCTGCTTTTCTCTGTTTTATATCACTGTAAATTAAACATCTGCGGGTTTTGGACTGTTGATCGGACAAAACAAGAAATCTGAAGCCATCTCCTTGGACTCTAGAGAAATGTAATGGGCTTTGTCAACTATTTTTTCACATTTGACTGACTAAATGATTAATTGATTTATCTAACAAATAACTGTCTGATTAGTGAATAATGAAAGTGATCATTAGGTGCAGCCAAGTCTTCAGCACTAATTTCATCTGCTGTGAGTGGAGGTGATCATTAGTTTAGGGGAGACGGCCCACCTCTGCTGTAAACACCTCTGTGAAAACTTTGATTTTAAATGATCAAATAGACTGCAAGTCTAAACTGCTGCCGCTGTTATTTTCCTTGCTGATAGGTGGGCCAGGTTTGAAACCTTGGCACCGAATGATATCAGCTGGGGGGGATATGGGTGTTTTTCATCCATTACATTAAAAACAAGGTGTGTATTTGTTTTAGGGAACAGATTTGAGATCATCATCCCACAACAGAGCTACACCCTCCTCCCCCTCCCTCTATCTCTATCCACACGCTGTCCGCTCCCTCCCTCGCTTGGCTGTCATGGTGGCAGGAAGTTGAGGAGATGTACAGGCCATATATGCAGATCAGAGCCATATGGCAGGGATGTCAGTGGACACATATGAAACATATGGCTGCTAGTGCTGGCCTGTCAGCCATTAAGCCTGTTCTATCGCCATCTCCCTCTAATCTTACTGCCTGTCTCGCTGCTGTTTAATTTCTTGCCTCAACCACATCCACATGTGGTATACGAGTGTTAACGCACGTATGCATGTACAAACACACACACAAAGATAAAAAGGTGGGACCACTGAGGGAAGGGAAATCATTTTTCTCGTGTAATGTATCTCTTCCTGGGCTGCTGAATTTTGGTCTCTTCCCTTACTTCATGCCTCCTCTTCAGTGATACCAGCCTCTTATTTAAACCTGTCCAACAAACCTCAAAAACAGCACACCTCACCACACCCTGCTCATGTATTACAGTGATCAGTAACACCTGACACCTTTTAGTGCACAGTTTCTTCCTTAGCAGGTCAGGCAGTGAGATAAAGTCCATTTTTCTTCTTGGCTTTTGTTTTATTTTGTTTCCTGGCACCTGCATTGTTGTGCAAGATTACTGCACCCTCCTTACTGATAGTGAGGAGCATGATTACTGTAATGTTTACTGGTAATGATGACCTGGGAGTTTACCTTTCCCCTACTAATTCATTCACTGCAAGCCTCTCAAAGATAGGAACATCAGCTAAATTACTAAAAATGGGCCAAGAAAACACTACACCTTCATGACACATGCATCACATGAGCCACAAAGTGAGACAGACAATAAATGGATAGAATAAGAGACGCACTGTACCCAGTTAACCTTTAACTCAGTTTAAATAAATTACTACAACTTATCATGAGCTCAATTCCAGTTCTTACCAGTTCGTTAAGTGAAGGAAACTCTTCACAGATTAAGTCATTGCACACCAAAATGTTAAGAAGGGTAAACGAAGCAATCAGGATGCACACCACCCATGACATCACCTTATACTTCCTGTCCAAAGCTGCTAAAAAGGAAGTTCACAATTGAAAAAAAAGGTCAAGAGCAGCTCTCTCCCTCATTTCTCCAAGTACAGTAGGATGTCTTCACATCTATCATGTTCAGTATGAGGATTCACATTATTATCTACACTTTTCCTTTCTTTTTCCTGTCCTTTATTGTACTGGGTGTTCTCAGCATGGGCTCTGCTGCAACTCCTGTAATTTCCTTGAGGGAGGGTATCCATGGCACAGGGCTGATCCATATACATGCACACAAACACTAACATGCTCATACACAAAAAGCATGATTGCACACACCTAAGCATACACATAACAGCCGGGGGGAAGGGGTGGGTTGTTGATTAAAGGGGGATAAAGAAAATAGCAGGATGCTGAGGAAAGAAGAAAGTTTGAGAGGAAAAAATGAGGCGGAGGAGTTCAGCCTCGAGTACTCAGATGAACTTGGCTCCCTGAGGCGTGTGTGCTTTTAAAGTGTGTGTGTGTGTGTGTATATACTCGACTTGCCTCGCCTGATGCAACACAGATCTCTAATCCAATTACAGTTCAGACCAGCCTAGCGGCCTAGCCTCAGCCACCAACGACAAACCTAGCAAGCTTACACCAACACTAGCAGCCCACCGGCTCTGCACAGATTTGGCAGCACACCGCTCAGCTGAAGCCTCGCCCGAGGGTGCTGACCACATCTTAGTGCAAAATAAATAAAATCACCCAGAATTAAAGGCTTCCTCCTCTAAGACAAATTAGGTGTCTTATCTCGCTGGTTGAAGGAGGACCGACTGTTCTACTGGGCAAACGCTCAAAATCTTGGTTTTAAGGTTTTGGGAATCACACCAATCTGGCAAGATCCAGTGAAGGTGTCCAATGCATTTTTATTTCTCCATCCTTCTATTGGCCTTCCCTCCCTTTCTGACCTGCACACGGCTCCAAACTCCATTTCTCACTCTGTCACTGGTGGCTCGGGCCCTTGCTGTTAAATTTCCCTTTCGGTCCTCTATTGCAGACCTCTGCTGTTTCTAATCTAGCTCTTTCCGCTTCCCATTTATCTCCATATCTCACCCATAGCCACTATCGTTTCCCCTCCTTCCTTCGCTCTTTACCCACACTTTCTATATTCTCCTGCTGCTCTCCTCCTTATCAGCTGCCCTCTCTTTCTCTGTCCCCTTTCTTTTTTTCTGGTGCTTTCAATTTGCACAGCCCTAATACCCAATCTTTCCCATTTTTGTCTCAAAATTTCACATCCCAACTCTCCATCTTGTTGCCTAAGTCAAGGATGCTGTTGGTCCAGTTTGTCTGTTAGTTAGCGGGACTATTGAAAGACTTCTGATCAGATTTTAATTCAGTTTGGTGGAATATTAGACATGATGCGATTAGGTTTTGTTGCAGATCCAACACTTCACTTGTTCCATGCCCACAAAGTAATATATTGGAGGTGCCCCACCTCGCCTGTAATAGAAAGTGTCTCCACTGAAGCCAGAAGAAATTATTCAGCTTTTATGAGGTATATTAAGCTTATAGAAAAACAAGCACAGTCACTAATCACAGAGCAAATTCCACATATTTAAAGGGAAGAGCCATCTGTTTAGTTTTTCACTAAATTGATCATGAGACAAGATGCATCAAGAATCTGTCTGATGCAGACTCAAGTGACACTGATTGATTCATCACATTGTACGTACATCAGTTTTAAGTAGGAAAAGCAAAGGTTGGGGATGTAAGAGAAAAACTGCATTGCCAGTGAAACACCAGACTAAAAAGGTAGTTAAGATAATCACCAACTACACTCTAGTCACATTAAGTTAAAGTTGTATTAGCAGCTCAAGTTTTGCTCATGAACCCAAAACTGTAGGGTCGATCAATAGGTTAGACACCACATTGTTACTCTGTAGAGTAATGAGGCTTGTTTATTGACAAGGATTATATGTGTGCCTACTGATACTGGTATTACCACCACATTTACATCAAAACATTCAGAAGCCGCCTGCTTATGATGACAATAATGACACAGAAATCTCATACTTGTCTGATTACTTAAAAAAAAAAAACAAGTGCAAATTAATAGATTAAATGTGCTTCTACCCAAAGAAGAATCATTAAATGTAATTTATAACCAGAACTGAATCTGAGAGACTGCAACCAGTCCTGAAATAAATGCAGCAAACAGTTCTGCAGGGTATCCCTCGTGGGTGGATGGCAACAACAACCCTAAATCCTGCTACAGGGGGGTTCAACTTATTTTAGCTGATCTTAAGACAGCTCTAGCTGGCAGCGGTCCATGACTATGATACTCTGACAGAACAGTAGCTGCTCCCAGGCCTGTGGCAGTCCTGCAACTGGAGAACCCTGTTAAGTCCAGGATCTGTGTGGCAATGTTGGCTTGAAAGGAAACAACATGTTTTGAGAGAAAATGTCCTCTTTTGACCAATAACAAGAGATAGAAGGGGAGCGAAAGCAGCTGATTAGGCATGACTGTTCCTGCACTCTGTCAGTCTTTTCTTTTGCCCGGTCTCTCCCTCTCCGATGGCAGTGTCAGTTGTGTGCACTGGGCTGGGCTGCACAGAGCATTACGAAAGAGTAAACACAGTCACAGCATGGTGCCACTCTGCTGCCAAGTGAAATAGAGGAAACACACACACAGACACTGACACCCCAGGCCAAGCCAGGAGCAACACAACAGTGTGGCCCAAATGAGCAGAACATCTTCAAAATGAAAGCCATAACAAAATGGATATGAAGATCAATATATCTCCAAATATACAGGCACATTATATAAAAAGGAGGTCTACTGTGCACCTAAGTGGTTATGTTTATGCATCAGAGGCTGCTGGTTAAATGTCAGCAAACTGTGCAGCTGACATTGTGAAATGCATCCTGTTCTGTTTTGAACAGGTCAGGACCCATTTGAGTTGGTGGAGAAGCTTCACATGCACAGCGAGGTAGGTTACATTTGCAACCTCTTCATCCATCACAGCATTAGGTTGCACCATACTCTCACAGGATGTAATGTCCTCAGGCTTTTGAAATCCCAAAACACCACACCTAGCAAGAGTTTCCATCTCAAGCGCTCGCGAAAGGGCTTAATACAGCCGTGCAAGCGTGTGGATTCTCCAATTATCCACTTGTGCATATTCAGTGAAAGGCAAACTGCCGAGTCATTCTGCTATCACGTTCATTTCTGGGCCTCTCTATGTCCCTGCCTCTGAGAAAGGGAGGGGAAGACAGGGAAGTAGAGAGGTGTCTCAAGAGACAAACCAGAGAGTACAGCAGTATTATTTACTCAGGAGTGTGTCTATGTATATGTGTGCTCTTGTACCTAGGCTATTTGCTTTCTCAAAAAGGCATTCAATTGAGCCTTTATATCTCGCTCAATGATGCACACTGATGTCCTAAAAACACTCCATGATACAGTGTTGTGTCTTCAAGGGGAAGGCTCACTTAACATTCACTCAGACCTTTTCTCCAGGCACCAGCTAACTTAAAAACACAATGGCACCATATTTTACCACCAACCAACCTTAAACTAGTTGTGTTAGATTTGAAGTTTTACGTCACTGAAGGGAAGACTAACAGTAGTTCTTTCTATATTGACTGCTAAACACGTCTCTCTGGTGTTCTGGAGCTGCTAGATCAACTACTTGCTCCAGGTGTCACCTTCCTGTGAAACCCGAAGTCATTGACACCTGAACTATGACAGCTGAGCTTTTACCGCGTGGCGAGCATCCCGCTGCTCACTTTTCGCACTGTTGTGTTACTGGGGAAGAGGAGGAATCTGCTACTGTTGCCCCAAAATAACGACACAGCCTTGATGAGCAGCGAACACCGCCAAAAGTAGAAGAAGGGAACTGATGTCAGAGAGGGAAGCTGAGGACTTGTTTGTTTAGACTCCGCTTCAAACTCTTCTTTCTCCTGTTTCCCTTCCTCTGTCCCAGACACATGAAGCCAGCACACAAAAACAGCATGACAGAGCTTGTACAATATTACTCTGCATATAGGCTATCCTCCTACAAGCTCAGCTCTGGATACAGCTAACATTCTAGCTAGCTTTTGCTGTTAAACATTTCTCGGAGAGGGCTGAGGCTGCCCTGGGCCTGTTCAAAGCTGCCTTGTTCTCTGCGGCTGAACAGTCCTGCTCAGGCAACAGTCTAGCACGCAAACGTCTCTGCACATCAGCATCCCGAGAGAGAGAGAGAGAGAGAGAGAGAGAGAGAGAGAGCGAGAGCGAGAGCGAGAGAGAGAGAGAGTGTGTGTGTGTGTGTGTGTGTGTGTGTGTGTGTGTGTGTGTGTGTGTGTGTGTGTTGGGAGGTTGAAAGTGACTAAAATGCCCTTTCTGCGAAGTAAACAAGCCAACTAGTCTTCTTGTCATCCAGCCGATCCCTGCCGAAGCCTGCCGCTGAGCCCAGCTCCATAAAAGCAGGGCTGAGTTGATCTTAGCTTCAACTGGGAACTGAGGCACATACACCAGTGATGAGGGAAACATTCATCTCTGTACGATTGATTGTAATCCAATAGAAATGCCCTGCAATAAATGCTGATTGAAACTTGTCGAAAAGGGTGTTGAACCAAATGTATGGTGATGTTTGAGGCTCTAGTTTTTGGTGGTGCTGCACTGTGTGCTGTATTGAGGGGTGGTCAAATTACAAATTAGTATTTCAATGTATGCAATGCATCAGAATCCACTCTAACAGACTTGGGTCAACACCTATCTGATGGTCTTATATTTTTCTGAGACACTATGAGAACATTACGAGTGTCACAAAAAGGTACAGTTGTAGTTTTTTGCAGTACTACAAAACTGGATTGCATTGCATTTAACAGGGGTTCTTATTTTTCTGATCACGATTCCAGCTTGATAAAGAGCTCGACTCCACCATCAGTCAAAGGAAGTCACTTTTACAAAACAACTGATGTGAACTATAGAGTCGTTTTTCTCAGGGTTGGGTGGTGTGGAGAGCCGATGTGTGTTGAGATACTGGGCGAACAACACGAGGTGAATTTGTAAAACTACACCATGTCACTGTCATTGGCTGGCTTACGTGGTCTCAAGAAGTCTTGTCTGTGGCTGCCTTGGATGTGTAGTCGTAAAGCAACTTTAGTGCCAGACAATAAATTGATTCTTAATAGAGCGGGCTCTGACACACAGAAAGCCAACAGAAGCTCTCTTCACTGTAACAGTAACAAGCTAGTTAAGAGCTCTCTCCCAGGCACACACAGAGATCTTCTAGTAAGCTGACTGCTACACTGCCCTCAGGTACCAGAGAAACCCTGCGGATGATTTAAAGGCAGCAAAATTAGACTCCATCATAGTCTACACCAAGCAACAGAGGTGACAGCGTTGGTTAGTTTCTATTCTAGAGCAGGTTACTGCTTTGAGATGATGTCTGCACATCTGTCACAGCCTATTATCAGCACCACATCTGCGGTGCGAGCAGCGGAAACAACCACCTGGGCTGAGACTGTGTGCAATAGTGTGTGCAATAATGTGTGTGTGTGTGTGTGTGTGTGGGGTGGAGATGGAAATAAGGCAGTGGGGTTGAAGGAGGACAGGGTTGCAGTGTGCAAAATCCCCATTGGAAACATCTACACACACACACACACACACACACACACACACACACACACAGAGCATGTCCGCATGTTCACAGAGCAGAAGCACAAAAGGGATATTACTTAGACACGCAGACTCTGAAACTACCACCACCATCACCCAAAATGTTACCACAGAGTTTCTCATGCATGTAGAGATCGGTTGATATGCAAATAGAGAGATTTCTGAGATTGGTATATTTATTCTATTTGTGGGGTTGATATATAGACATTTTTTGTTTTTGTTTTTTCTTTAAGAATTTCATTAAGAAATTCATTTTTGTAGACCACTGGAATATGGTTGCAAGGAATCTGCTTGGGTAGAGCCACTGTACTTCCTGTCAGATATGGAGTACCGAAGTGTTTTTCCCCCACTGTAAATTCACATTTGAAAGTTAATGACAACCTCAACATGGAGACACAGGAGGCTGCTGCATAACTTAATGACTTATGGTCGTCAGTCATCTTAAATGTTTCATCTTTGTACCTGGCAATTAACTTTTTCCCCACTGGAGTTTGGTATGGAGTGCCCCTAAATACTACAATAACCTTGAGCGTCATTGGCTGCTGTTATGGAGAAGACCCCAGCCGGAAACAGTCACATCAAAGCTCATACACATAGTCAGGGCACTTTGTTCAGGAATCAGAAATAAAATCCTGCATTGCGATTGCTTAATAGATAGCAAATTGATCCAAAATTACAAAAGTTACACATTTAAAATAAAAAAATTACAGCAAAAGAATTGAAGCACAGTCAGTAACATCACACCAGTAAATAGCTACTGCTAGACACCACAACAACATAGTTCTTTTTTTTGGACGTGAGCCACAGCGATGAGACAGAACATCACTAATAGACAGACTCTTCCCACTGTAGAGGAAGTTCAGCCTGTAAGTGGTTCTTGTAAATTCCCCCTTCTCTATCTGCCATCGGACTAATCACCTCACATTGTCTTCACTCTCGGCTTTTTTTTTTATTTGTAACAATTTTAGCTGACAAGTTGACTAACGAGAAAGGTTGAAGAGGAAGAGAGGATTACACACAGAGTCTTGAAGGGTGAGCAGCTCAACTGCAGCAGTGCCTGGTTCAAAGGCATTTTGACGCGTTTTCCAGAACAGACCTCATATTTCTCCACACAAAATGCCCTCTGATCGAAGTTGTATGTGGTGTCGTCTGAAGTTTTTCGATACTGGTGCCAATATACCTATATTTCATCACCCACACAAAAAGGCCTTTTCAATACCTTATTTTGAGTAATATATACACTTTTTCTCGACAAAACAGACCAAACATAGTGTTTAATGGTGTCTTACAAGACCTTTGCTAGAAATGTCAAAATAGTCCATATATAATGAACTAAATTGTGCTCCACTTAGCTGCTGTAGTTTCCACTCCCTCGCTCTTCGTTCAGCATTACCAATCCATCCCTCAAAAGCAAAGGGGATTAAACATCTGTCAGAGGCTGCCCCTTTCACACAGCAGGAAAAGACACATTTAGGCGTCGCACATGTCCCCGGTGATTTAACGTGCTGTCTGACTCTGAATCCGGACAGATGAGCTCATTCAGCTCTGAAATAATGCGCTCTATCCAAAATAAATACACAGCACACAGATACACTGAATGTAGTTTGTATTTTGGCTTACATTTTCAGGCAAGCACGCAGGTGATACACACAGTAATGCCAAGAGGTGTTATTTGTAGCCTGCTGAAACAACAGAAAAAAGATTCTGTTCTTGCAAATGTGTCCCCCACTGTAAACCCTCATATCATTGTCTCTATATCCCTTTTCCTCAATCTATCCACCATTAGTAGGCCGTCATATGCTTGTCATCTGCTACAGCCCTCCATTTGATTCCCCGTGGAGCTTCATCATTCCTATCAACTACTCCACCCTTTCCCCCCACCTGCTAAATTTCTTCTATTTTTCTCCCTGTTCAACAATTCCATCAAAAGCATTCATATCCCCTTCCTCCACCCTTCCCTTCGCGTCCCTCGGTCAAAAATGTGCCGTCTCCCATCCCTTCATCCTTTTAGATCCCCCTGCCTTTCCCTCATCAGTCTCGCCTCTTTCATTTATCACGCTTCTTCCTTCCTTTTTCTCTTTCTCCTCATCTGCACATCTCTCCCCAAATCAGCTGCTATCACCACTCCATCTCTCTTTCCTCCATCATCCCTGAGCTCTCTCTCTCTCTCGGCCCTGGCGTCCTTCACCCTGGGTCTGTATTCTGGGTCTGAGTGATTTCCTGCTTGGTTAACTCATTCATGGACTCCACTCTGTCAGTGATGCTCGCTTCCAATGCATTCAGCTCACATACACACCTTATACACATACATAAACAGCAGACAATGTGCGGCTTTAACATGCAGGTAAACAAACTCTCAACGTGGAAATGCCATCAGTCTAGGTCAGTGGGTATTACAGCTAAACAGAGAGCCGACTGTAATAACACATTGAAGATACCCTACTTCACTTGTCATCAAAAAAAAATTTGTTCATATATAAGCATGACTAATTTTTCTGTGAGTATTTAGAACATGATACAATGAGATTTAAAGACATTTAAAACGTCACTCCACAAAAAAGAAACTTTCCTAAGATGGAGAATGTGTATTAATACCAACTACATTTAGTAACGTCCATGAGTAACGGCAGGCAGAGGCCTTCTCTTTTACTTGTATGTGGTTCTTTGCTTTCCTCACCTCCTCTAACGCCAAGATGTAACTGGGTGTTGCTTTTGAATTCCTAACAGATCACTAAGCAAACCAGTTTAGTACAGTACCAACTGTTGGGGCAGAAATTGATCATTATTTCATGTGAGTGACTGAGGGAAAAAGGAAGAGGAGGTTAAGACGTACAAATCACATTTACAACTGAGAGACCTGATGCAACTTGACGCGAGAACCAGTTACCAAAACCAGGAAAACAAGTGTCAGAAGGAGGGGGGAAAAAACTTTAAAAATAAAAACTACAAGAAAGCTCTCAGAGAGTGAACACCTCAACCAAAACTGCACAGTGTGTTCAAGAATTACAGCAGTTTGTGTGAAATAGGCCATGCATAGAAAAACTGCATGAAATACCAAAAACGCAATGATAACCAAATACCGTTTACCAAGATTGAATGTAATTTGTGGTAAAAATAAATAAATAAATAAAAGAACAGAAAAAAAGCCTGATTTGTAAAAATGATGGAAAATTTCTGGCAGCAAATATGAGCAACACCAGGATGGATAAATACATGTTGAACCAAGCAGTGCCAGGAAAATTATTTTTGCTCATACACCTCACAGTTCAGGAGTTATGACTGGGAATGTTAACAGTCAACAGGCACCCAAAACTCATCAGATCTTCTTTTGCCCATGGCCTAACTATCTGTCAAATTTCATATAAGTCTGTTATTATATTATAAGTTCTCAGATATCCTGCTAACTAACCGACTGACAGATAGACAGACCAGTTGGACAAAAACCTCCTTGGTAGAGGTAATAGTAAACACTGGTATTCTGGTTGGGGCTACAGAGGGACTGCATCGTTATCTCTCAGCCAAAATGTCACAATTTGAAGAAACACCCCTGAGAACATGTCTCCACCCTTCCTCAGCCCTGATCTGCTCACAAAGTGTTGCAGCTGGCAAGCCAGCCAACCTGATAACCAGTCAGCAAAAAGAATAACCTCACAGCGACACACCTTACTGTGCAAGTCCAAACCTATAAACCAAGATCCCACTGTGTTTCAGACTTAAGCATCAAAGGGTTGAAATTTAAGCTTATCCATGTGCATGAAGATGTGTTAATATAAGAAAGAAATTGCAAACACACCTTGGACTATTACTTCATTGCATCCATCCTTTACTTACAGGAAAATATGACTTGACCGACAATCTAGTGCCTTTAAGTTTGCATAGCAAATGCAACTACGATAGACTGGGCTGGTAAGCTTTGTGAAGTTACTCTATCACTTACACTGATGTCATAGGTTCATCCTGAATACAACGATTGTGGCCTTGAACTTTAGCTGTATAGCAGGTGCCAGATGGAGACAGATGTATCTCATTCAGTGGTAACGTTACTGACCACCAGCTCTCACCCAAACCCAGGACTCAGAAATCAGCATCATCAACTTCTGTCAGGTGTCACCTGCTACAATTCAAAACAGTACACAAAGCTTGTAACACCTTAAACTACAGTACTGTGCAGCTCGCGTTAGTGACAAATATATGTTGTGTTTCAGTTAAATGACTCACTGCCATCAACCAACATCTGCGTAATGTTTATTTAACCTTCTCCAGTGTACCTCATCTCACAAGTATGACAGCTATATTCTCCATCAGTGAGCTCGTTGACACCGGAACCGCTGTTGTGTCCCAAAGGCAGCACATTAGGTAACGTGAATTTAGCATGACTGCTAACGGTAGTTCTCGTAAAAGCGGCCAGCGCACCTTGCAAAGGAAATAAACTAAAACCGGGCACAGCTGCGTTAGCAAGACTGACAGGCTGCTAACGTTAGCCCGTTTGCTGTGCTAATCATTCCTATAAATAAGCTCCCTGTACAGCAAACTGGCCTCTACACAGATATTCTCACGACCTAATCTAGGCGCTGCCATCGCTGGCTAGATAGCTGCAGGCCATAGACATGCCCAAAAACACCGCCTGGACCTGGGTAACATTAGGCTGGTTGCCGTTGCAGGATGAGACCGTTGCCAGCCAGCTTTGCTACCAAGCTTAGCTAAGCTAAGCTAGGCTAGGCAACATGCTACCCGCTTGTGGTTAGATTAATGTGTTTAAGTGGAATCGTAACAGTATTCAACAGGACAGTGCACCTGTCTAATGCTGACTCAGGTGGTGTCAGCTGCTGTGCAGTGGATTTGCAGGCAGCACCAGAAAGACTGCGCAGTTGACCTGACAGAGGAGAGTAAGCTGGCTAGGCAAGTTAGCTGTCTGTACTCACCCCATTAACCAATCCATGGCGCTGTTTGTAGCTAGCTTAGCTAACGTTAGCTGACAGGGGATAAATCCACCAGGAGCTGGAGGCGACCCCCGAGTTTATCCAGCCACCACCCTCGCTGCCCTGGCTGCCTGGCCCCTGAGTCCAGTAGCTCTCTCCGGGGCCCGTGTCTCTCCCAGCTGCTGGATCCCGGCCGGTCAAATTCCAAACGCCGCTTAAACTTTGAGCGATTGTCCTTGTTTTGATCCTCAGCTAGCTCGGATCATGAAGTGGCAGTAACACAGTCGGATCAGTCCGTTAGCTGGTAGCGGGAGTGCAGCATTGAGTGACTTTGAGCACGAAGGCGAGCGGAGGAGAGCAGGGCAGCGGTGTGGGGCTGCCTGAGGTCGCGGTGTCCGGTGTGCAGTGGCGCCGAGTGAGGCTTGTCTGTTGGGATGCCGCTGGTCAAACCCGGTAACCTCTGTCATGAAGCCTTGTATGGCTACCGTGCTAGCTGACAGCCTGAACCTCCACTGGAGCTGCTGCTGTCTGAGCGAGGTCTAAATCGGAGTCCGGAAGTAAACACAGACCCGACCCACTCTGTCTCTCCTGTGCGTAAAATGCGTGTCACGCAGGGCTGTGTGAACATGGATGCAATGGGAAATGTAGTAAGCAAGTTATAAAAAGGTAAAAAGGTCATTTTTGACTGTCCACGCAATTGTAGACATCTACTACTAAAGACTTTAATGGGAAGATGACTACATCTGCTGTTGACATACTATTGAGTTTAACTGTTGAAGCGCATTAGTCATAACACGTGTGATCTTATTCTAGGCCAGTGGGCATAGAAATGAAGATTTTAGTGCTGAAATACTTTTTACCCTAGGCTTGACCAACCAGAAAATGCAGGCACCTGCCCTGGAGCCACAGACCCCAAGGGGCCTCAAATGTCAGTGGGTGTTTGGCAATTTTGATTGACTGCAAATTTGTTTGGGAATTTGCACCACAAACGCACAATACCAACAAAGGCAGATCTTACAGTATTAGCTACAACAATGTTCGTGCCCTGTCTTATAGAGGGACCATCTGTCCAAATCTAGTTTTAAGAGCTTTATTATTTTTAGTTTTTATTGTGCTCACGTGATTCCTAAATAAAGTTGTAATCGGTCCACTCATTACCACAAACTAAATGACCAACCGAAAGCTTGGGGTCAAGTAGTTTTACTCCAGCATAAAACTACAGTTGGTGTCTCAGGGTCTGTGGGCATATAATGAAGCTGCCATGTAGAGTCTGCTGTGTGCCACTGTACTTGATGGGAATCTGAGATGACACAATGTACAGAAGGTGATGGGTTGGGGCTCAATAGGGGCACCGGGGCCCACCAGTTAATCTGTCTATGTCTTTGCCTTTAGTGAGCTTCCTGTAGTTTTCATCATTATAACATATAGAATAGAGAGAAGAAGAGTTTTTAAGACACTTTATCAGCCACCATGTATACAGAGAAATAGTGCTGAACAAGTTGATTAATCGATCAAGAGAAAATTATTTTCCAACTACTTTGACAATTGATTAATTTAACAGTGCTGGTTTCAGCCAGCTCATCAAAAGTGAGGATTTTCTGCTTTTCTCTGTTTTATATCATTGTAAATTAAAAATGTTAAAGATTTGGACCGTTGGTTGAACAAAACAAGACATTTGAAGACACCTTCAGCTCTGATAAATGAAGTGACGTACATTTTATGACGTTTTATTGACTAAGCGATGGGTCAAAAACATAATTGACAGATTAATCAGTAATGAAAGTAATTTTTAGTTCCAGCCCTACAGAGAAGTATGAACCTTTTTTTTTACAAGACATAATATCAGCAAATTAAAAAATACAAAATGTGATTTAGTGACCACACATTGGTCTTCATCATTTGCCTTCTTTTTTTCAATTTGGATGTTCTATTATGGTACAGGAATATATTTAATTACATAATTCATCATGTACACCTGCCTTAACCTCAACCCTTGACCATTTACTCTATATAGCTTTTAATAGCTCTTTCCATTCTCCTATTCCCTCGTCTCTTTTCACTTATTTTCCTCTTTAAGAAAACCATCAATCAGACGCAATCAGATGCAGTTTGCAAAGATGGGATCAATATATACTTTGCCCTGCAAAAATGACTGGTCTCCTCTCTTCTTTGTCTTCCTCTCTCTGAGAGACCATTAGAGCCAGCGGTGTGATCATCATCATGTCCCAACACTCCTCTCCTCCTGCTTCTTTTTCTGTCTCACCCTCTCCTCCCTAATTTCTCCTCCTTCCCTTCCTCTTCCATGCTCCACGCTGCATCCTCAGGCTTCTATAAATAACAGTAGCGCACAGGTGACAGAGAGGGCATTCAGAATAGGAGCCCCCTTAAGAAGAGCCACAGGATTGGCTGGTTGACACTCCAGCGCCCTGCTGGCCTCCAATCAGTTCATTGAGAGGCGGAGTTACAGTGATGATTGACAGGAAGCTGGTGGAGCGTTCAAACCTGGAGTAATGCTGTTAACAGCCAAAGGAGGGCGGTGTGGACTGTTTGTTGACACAGGGCTGTGCGGACACCACACTGCATCAAGTCTGTTTTACAGTTCTAATAAAGTTATGTTGTAAATACTGGAGGAATCAGCTGGCCCAGGATCTCTGGCAGAAGACACCAACCTTCTTTTTTGGCTTGTTTAAATTTTAATTATATTACTCAAGACAGTTTAGAAAATTGGATTCTTATTATTATTTCATAATGACGGAGCCCCCTAAAGGTCATGGCAAGAATTCTTTTGAGGACTACTTTTGCGTTCCCTCGCAATACTTTTCTTCTTCCATTCCTTCTGAGCAGTATGTCTATTTGTAGTGGAAGGAAGTGTGGAGATTCTCAAGTTTATGCATTAAGCATTGTTTATGGACATCTCACCTTATATGATGTCCAATGCAAAGAAGTTATCAGATAGAACATTATCAAATTTCTGGGTAGGAGCTGTATGTATAAGGAACACCAATTATTGCTCCACACTTAGAGCAACAGGCCTTCTACCAAAACCTGTTTCAGCATTGAAGGTTACTTTAATCTGTTTTGTGCAAAGAACAGAGGACCCTGTGCAAAAACGCAAAAAGCTTTCCAACTTGCCTTGGTCTGCATTCCTGATGTATCTCTGCAAGTGGTTCAGTGCTGTCTGCTCTTTCTGTGACAGAACCACAACCACAACCAGTCACCCTCTTGTTTGTTGCTTTTTTTGACTCATACAAATACAGCACATTCGCTTTATGAGGTAGATTCAACTGCACATCTGTAGTTCCGCCTCTGGAGACGTCTCCTTTTCCTCAGTGAAACCCCTCTGGAGTACAGTACAGTAACTGTTCACAAATTAAACTGACAGCCTCTTGATCTAAGAATTTATTTCATTTTACTTTCACTAATTACATAACCATGCATGCCTATTGAGCAGTAGTACTATATCAGCATACTTAGTGCCCAGTTCAAAGCAAAATTTAATGTGCTGACATACTAGGGCGTTGCGCAGGGAGCAGATGAGCGGAAATAGACATATGGCTCTGAAGGAATGGAAGAAGAAAAGTATTGCGAGGGAATGCAAAATATTGCAAAATTCTCACCGTGACTTTTAGGGGGCTCCGTAGCTATCCGCTCACTGTGAACGGTTTTCATGAGAACTACTTTCTACAAAAGAAATAGTCCCCATGAAAACTATTGACAAAGTATTCTGGGGTGGAAGCAGACATCTCAGAGACTGATATCTCAAAGCTAGTGAAAACAAAACTATTTGCATGGCAGAGAAAAAAGTTCTTATAATTTAGGTGAACCTCCCCTTTAATGTGAATTGATATCTTGCAGATTAGGTCAGTACTGGTACTGATAACAATCCAGTATATTATATCTGTGCATCGCTAGTTTTGTGCCTTGCTCATGAGCAGTTAGAATCTATATGGCTTTTTACCAATGTACATTAGCAGTTATGGTCTCTTCAGTAGTAGAAGACATTTTGGCATGTCACAGTAGAAAAAGCACAGGTGTAAATAATTAAATGAATGATGGCTGAATTCCATTTAGCTGTCTTCACTGTCACACTGTCATGGCTGACTGGGACATTTGAATAGAACGGAGCCATTGTTACGGCCTATTACTGTCAGAAGTTAGAAATCTCCTCCACCCTCTCCATCAACTCCTTTATGACACACTCCCTTTACCACTTTTATGACAGCATTTCAGTCCAGTGAACTTTGTTTACCTCTCACAAGGAAATGTCCCGCAGTGTGTTTTCAGAGGTCCGGCTGGTGCCAGTGATGTGCTCTGTGGGAAAACGAGCTGGGCTCTGGTCAGGTGCTCGTCTGAGTTAGCCAAGGTCACTTCCTGAAATCCATCCACCCGTCAATACTGAGCCACCCATGGGTCGATATGTTCCCATTCCACATCATCCCAGCCAGAGCAGCGCATGAGAGAGATCTGCTTCATGTTCCTACCTAACTTGAGAGACGCAATAAAAACAACAATGTAATGCAATCTGGCATTGTTATGGATTGCATATTATAAACTCTATTTTATGTAATGGAGGCATGGGGAGAGCAAAATATTACACCTTACAGTATGATGATACACAGTAATAGGCCTTTTTCATAGCATACATAGCAGAGGTGTAGCCAATAACCTTAATGATGGCTTAATTAAGTCTTCTGTAAAGAATTTCTACAGAACGGTAGAGAAGAGTGTGACCTTCGTTATCTGTATATACACATTCCTGCCACACTTACGATGTTGGCAGAATTAGGTCTATTAAGCCACTATCTCGACACATGAGCTTCAGTCTTTGTATGGAGAGTGACTTACAACCTGCTGAGTGTCACTGGGACACACACACTCCCCCTCACACACACACACACACACACACACGCTACACATTTGTTGTGTTATAAGAAAAAAACAGACCTCAAGATATTTCTTTGTGTAAATCTTTTTAACCTTTTTTAGAATCGGAAGGATTCAGTGAAAACCACACACACACACACCACATACCTATAGATCAGCTCAGTGCTGCCAGGGTGAGTGAGGTTATGGCTGTGCTATGACTGATATGATTTATTCATAGCTGGCAGCAGTAACTCAAAAAGCCATTAGGAGGCATTAAAACGGAGACACCTCACATTACTCTTGTATGAATAATAAATGTTTAACAGACGCAATGAGGAGTGTGTGCGCATGTGTGTTTATGTGTTTACATAAATTACACAGTAACTAGATGTGACATTTGTTTTGTAGCTTTAAAAGGACAATTTTTATGTCCTCATAAAACTAAAATTATGTCTGATTCCAAAATCCTACTAATGTTATTTTCAAAAAATGTTTAGACAACAACCTGAAAACAAAGCTCACGATCAGCATGTTACCTAAATAAGTGGGTGATCATGATCACAATTAAATATCATTAAAGTAATTTGTCTGTTGAAAAATAAAACACAAGTGCATTAACCTAACTGGCTTCATGCACTCAGGCAGATTTGTGTGTGTGTGTGTGTGTGTGTGTGTGTGTGTGTATGTGTGTGTGTGTCATAGACATGTTTACTGTTAGCAGTCTGATCTCATCACTGATGGATGCATTTTCAGTTTCTCAATAATGATCACATAATATAAGGTGATGATAATGGCCACTTGCATGACTTGTTTTCATACTGTCGGCACCACCAAGTCTGTCTGCCTGTGTGTTGATTCAGTATATAATGTGTGTGTGTTCTTGTGCTTGTGTCATTGCTGGCTCCACGCTGACGGCTGATGTCTTGGTGTATGAGTCAGTCTCAGCCACATTACTCATGTCTGCAGACCTACCTGGCTCCAGTGCTCCCATCCTAGAAAGAAGGAGAGAGGTGGAGGAAAGAAGGGGACAGATTTGAAACTCCAGATGGAGAGTAAATTCAGTGTTGTAGTGCGAAAGATGGGAAGCTTGTGGGGTGAAGGAGAGAGACGAGGGGAGCTGAGAAGAAATGTAACAGATTTAAGCAAAGGAGAGAAGTGAAACCAGAAGGATTGGTAGACCAAAGGCACTGAGAACCATTTGAGATTTTCAGAAGCAGAAGTAGGAGAAGAGTCTTGCCTCTGGTGCATCAAACGCAAATCAACAACACTGTCTACAGAACAGTCCCCCTCCCCTTTTGTGTTTCAAGCAAATCAGACATGAAGTCATTTTTAGCCAGAAGCAACTCAACAGAAATAGCTTGCATGTGGCTCTGAGGTCATGGGCAGAGAGAGGAGAAATGATAACAGAGCAGCAGCCACAGACACTGTGTGTCAGCAGCAAGCAGTCTGCTGTGTGTAAGATTCAGTCTTTGTCTTAGCAACATACAAGTCATCATGTCTTTGTGATTGTTACACCAGTCCACCAGACCTAATTATGGACAAGTGTTTACAGTGGAAATGGTTTTCCACAATAGGTCTGTTTTAAGGTATTATAATATTTTGTGTCTGTAACTTCAAAATGCCGTTTTAAAAATGGGTTGTGGATACTGTATGGCCACCAAATGGGCGTGGTGCTTTCTAACACACATTGCTGGTACTTTACAGAGGCTTATTTGATCTTTTGATCATTCTATCATATCATTATATCTTCCATGTAAAAACTGCCATATATTTCATTAAAAAAAAGACAAATCCCTGTGTAGTTTACTAACTTTTAATTCATGATTGAATAAATATACAAATAGGTGCATTTTAATGAAAATGTTATCAAATATGACAATGTAAGTAACTGCCATATTACAATTAATTATTGCTGTTTATCTGTGTCAAGTTTCATTACTAAGATACTTAAGATGAAAAGGGGGGAAAATCCCTCTCACTTCAGGTACTGTACCTTATCGGAAGCAAAGTTTGACCCCTGAAGCTGTGTGTATAAATCTACAGACAAAAATGCGTGCAATGCTCCATTCAAAGTATCCACAAATTACAGTTCTACATTATTGATTCAGTTAGGAATAAATTCATGGTCAATGCCAGTGCCACCAAAGAAACATGTTTTAAATAGCTCATGATTATGATCAACTGATCATTCCAATGGATTTAAGGCAGTAAGAAAAGGAGAGTATTAATCAAGAGTACAATGCAATAGTTGCAGGCTTTCCCAGAGGACCCAAACACGTGAACCTATGAACCAACCATTTAAAAACCAGTTAAGTACCATGCCTGGTTTTTAAATGGTTGGTTCATAAACTCTTTTTGCAACCTGAGGGGAAACTATTAACACTTATGTATGTGTCAAAGCCAAACCTTTGATTACGATAGTCTAGTTTTCATACTGGCCATGATCATTCAGAGAGATGAGGCAGTGTCTGACCTTGTGCAGGACCACATCCACCTGAAGCATCAGTGGTGGTCCGGGATGTGGTTTTGAAGGTGCAGACGCTGAGATATGGGATATGCACTGCTGTGTGCTGTGTGTTGCCGACTACAGGTGTGTGTGTGTGTGTGTGTGTGTGTGTGTGTGTGTGTGTGTGTGTGTGTGTGTGTGTGTGTTGACGCATTGATGGGGTTTGGACCTGAGCAGAGAGTGCTGATGGGGCTGGTGCTGGGAGAGAGAGAGAGAGAGAGAGTTGCAGTTTGTTCCACCGTTAGAAAGACAGAGACAGATGTCAGCACCACCAGCTGCTTTAGTCAGCACTTTGAACATACATACACACACACTCACTGACAGTGAAGGGGGGGGGGCTCGTTGTTACACATACAGTACTCAGAGAGGAAATGAAGATACACACACACTTTCTCTGTCTTTCTCTTTGTCCAATCATTTAGTTTCGTTGCTGCAAACAGAAGCTAAGTGAAACCCGAGGACTGACAGACTGATGCACATTCAATCTGCTGCTGGCTCAACTCATGGAACAAAAGTATTGATCGCCTCTCACCTTCCTGTCAGGGGACAAACAGGAGCTGCTGAGTTTGACTGGGAGCCAGCAGTAGGTGGCAGCAGTCAGTTACACAACACCAGCCTGAGTAATCAGAATGACTGTCTGTCTACTTTCTGGTGCTGCTCTCTGCACAAATCGAACCCCTAAATACTCCAAATGATATTGAACCTGTCTCTGTGGTTTATAAAATCAACCAGGCGGATCCTTGATTGTTACTTTGAACCACTTCTGGGAGTACTTTTGTTGTTGTTCATATCAAAGACTCCAGACAGCACAGTGTGCCGCTCGCAGCCTTTCTTTGTTTTTTCCAGTGATTTGCCAGTCTAGACACCCCCTCTTGTCTTGCTGTAACACTGTGGTGTGTAATACATAGGTGGCCATGACAACGCTAACTGCATTAGGCTGGATTACCTGAGGCCTGCTGAGCATCAGAGCCAGCCAGGGATTCCTCCTCACCACAGGCCTCAGACACACACACACACACACACACACACACACAAACTCTGGCCTGCTGCTGCAGAAAATGCACTAATGAACTCCCTGCGTTCATTTATTTAGCTCATTTTGCTGTGGTGAGTTGTAATTCATGTTGAAATTAAGATGGACTCATGAATGTGCTCATGACTGCACGGGGGCAGCAGCAGGAAGAGAATATTGGACACATATGGTTGTACCAAGGCTCTTGTTGGCCTGGCATAGGGAAGAGGGGAGCTACCACAGGCTGCCTGGCCTCCCGGCCTCCCAGCCCACAGAGCTCAAGTTTTTGCCCGCTTGCGTGAGAGATGGATAGGGATGAGAGAGAGGTTAGAGAGAGGGAGACAGACAGAGAGAAATAGTAGGACGAGCAGGCTGCCAGACTACAGGGTTATATAAGGACAAGAGTTTTCCATGGAAGAAAAAGGGCAAGAAATGCTGTTTGGAGTCAGTCATCCTTGGTGACGCGTGGAAAAGTGTGGAATGCTGTGCTGACGCAACTTTCGAGCACTGAACGTGTGTAATGAGTGTGTGTCTGAGATGAAAGAGTACGAAAAGGGGCAACAGAGGGAGAAGAAAGAGAACGTGGGCATGTTCTGTGAAAATATGTGTGTGTATAAGTGCACTTTGGATGTGAGTGCACGTGTGCGAGTGGAAAAGCGGAGAGAGAGAGAGAGAAAGAGAAAGAGAAAGCCGTAGCCTGCTGACGTAACAGTTCCTAACTGTTTCCATATAGAAGGCCTGGGACCAGGCGCCAGGCAGCCCCTCAGCATGGATACGTCTGGTACCCATCAGCCGATGTGAGAGAGTCGATACACACTCACACACACGCGCGTGCCTGCGTACACACACGCAACGTACATTCATGCACATACAAATGCAGCAGACTTTCAGTTCAATTTAAATGAGCTTTACTGGCATGAAACATCGACATGCCAACGCAAAACATGACCATTCATTCATTCACATACACACAAACGCATATACACATACATGTAAACACACACGTACTTTATGGACAAGCAGCAAACAGTATTCATACAAACACACACATACAGACAGGTGACAAATTAAAGGAAAAACCCAACAAAATGAGAACATAGTGAATGTAGATTTATCATTAATTGCTTAATTGATCGGCAAAAAAATTAATTGGCAACTAATTTTCTAAACGATTAATCGTTTATATTCTTTTTTTCTGGCACAAATGCCAAACA
Source organism: Siniperca chuatsi (assembly GCF_020085105.1). Taxonomy (NCBI): domain Eukaryota; kingdom Metazoa; phylum Chordata; class Actinopteri; order Centrarchiformes; family Sinipercidae; genus Siniperca; species Siniperca chuatsi. Next base: position 18,804,491 of record NC_058045.1, on the reverse strand, counting down.
TTCTCTTGTTTCAGCTTATCCAATGTGAGAATTTGCTGCTTTTCTCTGTTTTGTATCATTGTACATTGAATATCTTTGGGTTTTGGACAATGCAAGTCATTTGAAGGCGTCACCTTGGGCTTTAGGACATTGTGGCAGGCATTTTTCTTTATTTTCTGACGTTTGATAGACCAGACGATTGATCGAGGAAATAATCAGCACATTAACCGATAATGAAAATAAGACACTTCATTGGTTGGGTTTTCCTTTGTCACCCATCTGTATATGAATCACACATTTATATATACACAAATGCATATACAGTTACATATGAACATTTCATATGCATGCATAAAAATACACATGCAAATATACAGTATGTTGTCAATGAATGCACACACACACACACACACACACACACACACACACACACACACCTACTTTGTATCCACATGCACACATTTGCATTTGCATTTGCCGACTGTCTGGCTTTAACCTTCCCATATATTTGTCTAAGTAAACATATGTGAAGTAAAGAAGCACTAAAGTCAGTTAAGATATAAATGAAAACTAAAAAAAGTGATAACTAGAAAAATCAGAAAGCTATTTCAGGTCACTGAAGGAGGACAGTACATTGGCAACAATAAACCTACACTGAAGTGCAGACTTCAGCACAGCGGAGGGGGAGACGGGCAGGTTACCCGAGATGTAGCTCCATATAATACAAGCTGAGGGCAACACACACACACACACATACAGAGGAAGCATGTTGTGAAAGGATTATCTGTTATGATCCAGGTGATAAATACACACATCAACATGCCGGGCAGGCTGCACATGAGAGAATCTGGGATTTACTGAGTATTCCATTACGCGTTGGTCTTGTCATGGGGAATTCCCATGATGGCCAGAAAATAAAGACACACATGCATGGAAGAGCAGAGAGACTCAGCTGGAGATGCTGGTAATGTCATTACCTCTGCCTGTTCCCTATTGGACTCAGTGATTTGCTCATTAAGATGGCATTGTGCTCTCTGAAAAAGGCCAAGGGCCATCAGGTTTTGGTGTGTGTGAGTGTGTGTGTTTGTGTGTGTTGAAAGGATTTGCTCCATCTTCTTTGCTGCTCCTCCTTACCTCACCCATCAGTCCTAGAACAACACACTGGTTGTGCTGGCTAGACTGAACCAAATGTTGGAGCTTTGGGAGGGATGCTTTGTTTGTGGAGAGATGTTGTTTGATTGCACATGGTAAAATTCCACCATGACATCATGAAACCAAAACTGCCTTTGTAGTCAAGCCCCCATTGAGGGGCGTCGATGAATTGGCCCCCTGCTGGATTTGGACGCTATTTTTTGTAACATCGGTGTACTCTGTGTCCTCTGAGGGCAAATACCTCTCTTTGTCTTTGTCTTTCTTACACACACCACTAGCCTTACCTCATTCTCTCATCCCCTGGAGGTAAGCACTGTTCAAACACATCACATCATTGGCAAACCTTGCACCCTCACCAGCCACCCTCCCTCTCCTGTGCCCACAGACGGTCGGATAAGGAATAGGTGGAACAGGGTAAACAGGGGGGTGAAGACCTGAAAACCAGTCATGTGTATGCGTGGTGGGCGTGAGAAGAGGAAGCAGAGGGATAATACCAAACGTTGAGTTAATCTGAGAGAAGACAGGGAACAGGGTGATGTTCCTCAGAGGTGTGGTTAACAGGTCCCTTATTTTCAGACACACACATATCTATGTTCTTCTGTTTTTCTCTTGTGAAGGTGGGTCTCGGGGTCTCCTTTTCTCTTGTGGGACTGTATCACTAATAATTGTTTTTTTCAAGCATTGGTGGTTCAGTCGTAGAATTCTCGCCTGCCACGCAGGAGGCCTGGGTTTGATTCCCGGCCAATGCAGAGACACTTTATCATAGAAACTGTGCAGCTACAGACTACTCAGCTGGACAAACCTCTACACTGTAGGACATAATACCTTAACAACTGATCATTGATTTATTCCTTAAATGTGTGCATTGTGATAATAACAACATCCAATAAAAAGGTTTCCTGTTAGAAGTGGGATTCCAATCCACACCGCAAGAGGAGACTGCGACCAGAAAGTAACACCTTAAATTGGCAGGCCATGCTGACATCTTTCAGATGGTTGCATTTTCTGAGCCATAATTTCACTCTTGCCCAAAATAAAACATCGTTCTGACCTAATTGTGGGCAGAGAGGAAAAGTCAGGGGACCACCAAAGTTATCAAAGTCAGTCAAGTTCTGGGGACCATGAATGTCTGTACAAAATTTCAAAACTTTGTACATGTACTCCACTTTTCAGAGGGAAATATTGTATGTTGTTAATAATAATAATAATATGCTTATTTGCTTTCTTGCCAAGAAAGAGACAATCAGATTGATACCACTCTCATGTTTGTACGGCAAATATGGAGCTATAACCAGCAGCAGGTTAGCTTAGCTTAGCTACAAAACTGAAAGAAGGAAGGAAACTGCCCTGGCTCTGTCCAAACCCCCGGAAAAATCCCAACTTTTTCACTTTAGTTTTTGTACAAAATAAACAGACAACAGCTAATTAGTGAGCCTCAGAGGTGCTGGTGGTAGGCAGATTTTGTTACTTTTGCACACAACAGAGCTAGGCTAGCTGTTTCCCCCAGTTTCCAGTCCTTACACTAAGCTAAACTAAGCTAACCTTCTCCTAGTTGTAGCTTCATATTTTAGTACATTTAGATGATGACATAAAGTATGATTTTGACTGCAGAGACTTTACTTGTAACATAGTATTTTTACATTGTGGTATAGCTACTTTTACTTTCCTCTTTTCTTCCACCACTGTTAACATTTATGTTGAATTGTCTTCCAATCTTATTACACTATAAACAATAATTTGGTGTAAACATAATAAGGTGGGTCTGCCTTTTTTAAAAGTTATTTTGAACACATCTTCTCTATTAAATAATTCACCATCCCATCAGCATATAGAAGCATGTGGCACATTCTGAGTAAAAAAAAATCAATGAAGCTGTGTTGTGTGGTCAGAGTGGAGTTGGTTAAACAGAACATCAATAATAAGACTCCAGGACTCTGGATGTCATAATATGTTGTTCATCTGTTCTGTGGAATTCCCTTCCCAGCCCCGTTCAGCCCCCATGCAGGCACACAAGAAGAAGCAGAGAAGAGTTTGTATTTTGTCATGTCTGTATTTTTGTCTCATTTTCACAAAACATGTACAGGGGAAGGAAAAGCCTTTCAATAGAACCTGAGGTATTTTTGCATCAAGCAGCCTAAGGTATCAGGATTTTCTTTTAAAAACTCATCTAAATTCATCAGTGTTCTTAGATGCATTGCTATTTACACAACATAATAATAATAATAATAATTATTATTATTATTCGATAACGACAATTTTAGCAAATGGGACAGCCTGCATCATCTTTGTTACATATCATAAATAATTCTAACAACATTTCTTAAAAATATAGGGAGGAGGGTGAGGAGAGGAGAGGTTGCTTGAGCCTCAGGGGAACATAGGAATCTATCTGAACTTACTTTAGCTGCAGCAGCCCAAGGTCAAAAGTCAGAGATCACAAGAGAGAAAAGCTAATCAAGGGTCAAAGGAAAAACAAACACATTTTACATTATAAATAAATAACTATCTCGCACCAGGAGAGCAAAGTTTTCATTTCTTTAACCTCAAGATATGAAGATCCTCTTTTTTCCTTTCCATTTTGTTATGTTGTTTTTATCAAAGCTTTGGAAAATAAGAAATAAGAGCAAAAAAAGACAGAGAGAGAGAGAGAAAGCGAGGGAGCTTTGTGCTGATGTACCAGCAGCTGTGTACCCTGTGCCGGGCTTGGCTCACTGAAAGATCCCCTGAGAATGAACAAAAGGGTGTGTGTAGGGCCTATGATTTACATATGTGAAAATATGTGTAAGTGCATACAGTATAGGGTGTGTGTGTTGGTTTCAGCTTTGGTGGGACACGCTATGATGATGATGAACTGGTGCTGGCTCGGAGAAGACACTCGGTGGTGGAAGTCTTTAAATCTCAAACTTGTGAAAGAGTGTGCGTCTGTTTGAATATAGTTGTTGTTATGCAAGCCCTCATCACACTGGCAGAAAATGTTTACTGTATGCGAGTCATCAGAATGTGTGTGCCTACTTCCTCTGCACACAGTCTAACAAAACAATTATTTTATAGTTAACGCTTGAGCCCTCAATTGTGATAAATCCATGAATACAGACTGCAGATTCAAACACAAAATAGAGGCTCTATACTTGTACTATATCAAAACTCAAAAGACTTGGCTTTCAGAGTATCATGTTGCCAAGGTGTGAGGGAAAGAAAGCGGAAAAGTGCATTTCAAAGTCATACATCACTCTCCCCAAAGAAGGAACAGCACATATTGCTTGCTTGAATTTGCTGAATGTGTGTATTTGTTTGAGTGTGTTCATAAATACCATACAGCAAATAATAATAATAATAATAATAATAATAATAATAATAATAATAATAATAATAATAATAATAATAATTCAACAAAAGAAAAAAGAAATAAATCCACAAAACATTATATTATTTCTCATTACCAGAATGAACCAATACAATAAATTAAAACTATAACTGAACAAAAAAGTCAATTAGAAGTCCATTAAAATTGCTATATATATATTTATATTGTATATATAGTATTTGTCTGTCTGTAGTCAGCCTTTCTGGTGCATGGGAGCAGTGGGAGCGGGTTGGGGGGGTCTATAAAGGAGCTGAAGGACCAACCCTCGCCACCATCCCGAAACCTCAGTCCCATCACGCTGTTAACACTGGAAACAAGGGAACGAGGAAAGACACACTGTGCTTTTTTTAGGGGTGGGGGGGGTGTGTGTGTGTGGGGGTGCTGCCCATAAGTCTTTTCAGCAATAAAATGCTGGGGATCCTTCATTGTTTGGATACAGTACCGCCTTTAGATTAAGTCTCTCTGCCTTGTGCTGTGATGATGTGAGGAGACGGTGCTGTTAAGGAGTCTGTTATTGTTGTTGATGTTGTTATGCAGAGTCTGTAGCAGGCAGAGCCACTGGAAAGGGGGGCGGACGTAGCCGTGAGAGGTTCTGAGGCTTTCTGACACTGGGGTGAAACTCTGGGAGGAAACATGGGACTTGGTTCAAATCACAAGCTATACATCCACTGAAGCACACTACATTTGACCGCAGGCAAGCAGTTTGTGTCAGAACTCTGTCAAAATAAGTATATTCTATATAGTAAGGATGCAACATGACACTTGCCATGGGTTGTTTCTTTTTATCTGCGACAGAGCTCAGAAAAATGAAGAGTTTCAGTACCTACAATCACCCCCTTTACCCCCCTAAGCAGACTTTTCTTCAGATTTGTATGAAAGTTCAGGATGGTTGTGGTCTGCTAAGCACCACATCTGTCCAGGTGCGAATGCTAGGTCACTTGCTAACCTTTTCACATTAATGCTCTGCTTGTGTATCTATTTGTCCTTCTCTCAGTTGGAGTCTTTAACACTGTCTGTGAGGGGAGCACACAAAAAAAGCCTCTTCTGCTTCCCGTCATATATCCTCTTCTTGCACTCCCTCTGATCAGGTCCATTTTTGCCCCCAAGGGACAGCTCTGATCATGTCCATTATCTGTCAGGATACCTCAATGATCTCCATGCTCCCAGAGAAACTCGACTGCTTCCCGATTTTCCCCAGTTCTTCTCGGGACCGCGTCTCGGAGATGCCGTCCTCGAACTCCATCTGACAGCTGCGACGCTTGAATTGCTTCTCTGATGCAGGCCCGCTGTTGTTCGCACTGTTGGACATGGTCACTGTGGACGACGACATGGAGTCCCGGTGGTCTCTCTGTGACTGTGATGCTGAGGGCTTCTCCCTCTGGGATTTGTCTCGTAACCGCACACCTTCGCTGCACCCAAACGCCATATACGCCGAGCTGCTCCCAAATCTCACCGATGACTCTTCTCCCCGTCCAACCCCCCCTCCTCCCAGCTCTATCTCTCCCTTACCGCCCTCCTCTGCCCCAAAGTGCCAAGGGGCATCTGTGGTAGGGGTGACAGGAGTGACGGGAGTGGTGGCCTGGACAGTGTCTCTGTGTTTGGTCCACATGGCCCCAGACCCCACGGTGGGCAGGGATGGTAGTGACAGGAGTAGGGAGCCCTTTAGGTTCTCGTCCAGACTGGGGCTCCTGTGGTCCAGTGACAAGCTGAGGGACTGTGGAGGTTGGTATGGTTGTGAATAGATTGGGGAACTGCCAGAGCAGTGCTTGAGTTTTCTCCTGGGTCTGGATGAGGAAGAACCAGACCGATGGACTCCTTCACTTCCTCCGAGCCCCAAACCTCCAATGCTGCCCCCGCTGCCTGGTGAGGGGAACGGTGAATCAGAGGGACTGGGGCTGTCTAGGACGGGAGACTGGGAGCAGACACCATTGGAGGTGCCTCTTCCAGGGCTGTCAAGCTTGCACAGCTTGGGGACGTCTTCAGAGTGTGTGGGTGCCAGGCCGGGGCAGTGGGGACTGTTAGGAGAGTAGACAGACTTAATGTCCAGGGAGAAGGAGCGTTTAAGCCGGTTAGTGTCCATGATCCTCTCTGCGGAGAGGTGTAGGCCGTTGAAGCCTTGCTGGAGGGAGGTGGGTGACGGCAGCTTGGGTTCTGGTGTGATGTGTGGCTCTGCCACAGATGAGTCATAGTTGCTGCGGTGACCGTTCATCTCAAAACCTGTGCTGACTCCATTAATGTCTGAGCTTTGCTTAGTGTTGTTTTCAGAGATCTTGTCATCAGAGGTTGAAGTTAAAGCTTGCAATAATCTCAGGCCCTTCTCAAACTCCAGAAGCTGACCCAGGAAGTTGAAGTTGGGGGATATGGACGGTCTTCGGTCCTTTACAAACCTGTAAGGAGGAAAAGAGTTGGAAAATATTAGTCACAGGAAAGCAGTTTTGACAAGGCCACTCTCAGTTTGCTTACTATCTGTGGCCAAGGTTTTACTGTAAATCATTCATGAGACATAATGAGAAACTTTTTAAGGTCAGAATTACCCTGGGCATAAGTTTTACTGATGCACAATACATAATCCTGTGCCAGTGTTGTCCAGACAAGGCAAAGCAAAGCCTTTTGTACACACTCGGTTCCCTCTAACAATTTAATTTCTCACGAATGGGGGGGGGCATCTAGCATTGTTTTCAACAGTAAGTTGCCGTTTAACTGAGGCTGACACCTTAGCTCAGCTGGTGTTGGATGGGAGAAGCAAGCATACCTGTAGGCATCATCTGATGACAAGCCCATTGTCTTCATGATGTATGCAATGGCGATGGTTGCTGAACGCGAGATTCCAGCCAGGCAGTGCACGATGACTCTGCAGTTTGACACCTTAGCTTTGTCTGTTGGGGGGTAACGAACAGGTATGAATACACATCTTTAGCACAAAGTCTCTGGAGACAATCAATGTCTATTGAAAGCAAACTGACATTTCCTGGAAGAGTACATCTGAACGGACGTGTTATACCTGATGCTACTGTTACCTAAGCTGCACGTGAATGTTTATTAATTGTGACAATGTGCGGACATGTTGTATTGAATAACGTTGCATTGTTCAACACATAACTTAAGGTGGATTCTCTTCCTTATAAAGCCCCTCCCCTTAGTGGCTTTTGTGCTTTGTATTGCTAATCTTCAACTTCAATCCAAACACTTTATTGTTTTACTAAAATTTCCCTCCTCTTACCTATGAATTCATTAGTTTTGTCCAACCAGGGAAGCAATTTCTCGCAGTAGTTGTCGTTAACTGGGATGCGCATAAAGTGGCTCTCGCTGATAAAGTCTGGCTTAGGGCAGGTGTTGCTGGCATTCAGCACATAGGTGATACCATTCTGAGCCATCAGATCCTGCAGAGATAGAGATAAAATGAGTTCAAGGCCATGTTTTGTTGCCAGGTAACAATAACAAGTTAGTTATCTTTCAATGACGGTGATAAAATGAGTGACAAGATGCAAAATAAATTCTACCTTGTTGAGGACGTCCTTCTGTGAGCCCAGGTAGAGGTGTGGCAGGATGCGAGTGGGCCCTACATTAGCCACAGGTAAGCAGGGCTGGGACAAGCTCATAGGTAGAGCAGTGGTAGGTTTCCCTTCACACAGGCCGGGGAAACAGGAGGAGAAAGCAGCAAAACCTCCTGCAGAGAAAGAAGAGAAGGAGAGAAGAACTGGTTAGGTACACTAATGTTTTTCCACAGAGCAGTCATGCAACACACTGGGAACTCTGCAAAGACTCCCATGAACTCATTAAGAACATCGCACCACCATTAGTAGAGCAGACAGACGCTCTATAGGCTTTCAGAGGTGAATCTGGGCTACAATGTCTGGGTCCTGCTTAGTGCAACAGGAGCAAAGAAGAGGCTCTCTGTACTTCTATGTGTGAGTTAGGTTAACTTCTGGGCGGCAAGGAATGTGTGTGTCTGGCCCTTTAAGAGGCAGGCGGCTCCACTTTTGGCATATGTGTATATGTGTGTGTGTGGCTCTGTTTCCTGCATGAGCTCATGTCCTGTAGCAGTGCATTGCGTCAGGCTGAGGGAATGAGAGAGGCCACAGGTGCAGGGCCAGGACAGAGGCCCAGTAACATCCCCCTGACAACCGCATTGCACACACACGCACGGTCATATATATGCACGCACACAAATTAATAAAATGATACACTCCAAGAAGACACAATCTAAGACATGATCACAAAATTTTGCAGTCATGCTCAATATTCACTCTCACTGTCTGTAATTCTCTGTCCACCACATAAGCACTGCACATCTCCACACACACACAAATACACACACTCATCATTACTCTGCATTACCGCGGTTGTATAACTACAGGGTTGGGGCCAACCAGTAGAGGTGGGGGTGAAGTGTGTGTGTTGAGGAATGGGTAATGACCTCGCTGAGAAGTGTGTAGAAGGGAGGGGAGTGCTTCAAGGAAACCAAGAGCCCCAGAAAGGAGATTACAAACTAATCTAGGTTCAGCCCTGCCTGACCAATCTGGGACATAGCGCAAACACAAACACACACACACACACACTCACACACACACTCACACACACACTCACACACGGTCACAGTGAGAGTGAGAGTGAGTGAGACATGACATCACTGTTCTAAAGTAGCATGCACAGGAGAGTGCAGGCAGGACATTGCCTTCCGTTGTAACACACACCCAGCTGCACTGCTCATGTAGCAAAGGCTGGCCAACACACAGACAGAGCACACGGTGTCAGCAGCATGGACTGTGTACTCAACAGATATGAGCTGCACAATAAAGCTGTGCAAACGGTCAGAGGATAGCAGCTTTAGTATTTCACAACACCACAGCTTCTGAGGCTGGGTGCATCCTCATCGTGACCAAATGCTATTCTGGGTGCACTGTCCCTTTAAGTGTAAAGTGAAGAAGAGTTGTCTGTTTACAGCTATTAATGGCAACCAGCGGAGCAATGACATCAGCGCTCCACATGTGGGGTGGAGTGGAGGGAAGGGTAGATGGATAGATGCAGAAAGAGCGATCAGATAACTTACAAGATACAGGAAGAAAAGCTTAATGCAAAGAAAGAGAGACTGAGGGATAGCTGCTGCGCTAGCATGTGTCTAGACTAAACAGTAGATTAAACAGCCATTTGTAGTTCACAGTTTGGCTTTAGACTGCGCTGGCATTGTACAATTTCCACCAGAGCCTCTTTCTAGTGATCCTATGTGCTACAGTGTCACTAATTGATAAAACAGAGGGAGGAAGGGTAGTTCTTTGAAGGGTTTCTTCCTGGTTTCTCTGTTCCCAAGCTGCTGGTGTGGAGCCTGTGCACACACAAACACACATGCAAAGTAAATAAATGCTGCTACATATAGCCCCCACCACAGGCATATATATACTGTATCTGTGTGAGGAAGTGGTATGTTCCTGGAGACAGTTAAATCAACAGGAAAAGCCTCACGTCACACAGCAACCATTTCCCTCTTTATGCGAGGACATTGTTAGAGTTGTTAGAAGGGTAGAAGACAGGACGTTCCACAGTGGAGATAGTGCTTGTGTGTGTTTAACACTGAAGAGAAAGTGTGTTTGTGTGTATGAAGGGAAGTGAACACATGAATGAAAATACTCTTCTAAAAATATTCTTGCCCTTTGATCTTGTGTGTGTCTGGATTAATAATTACAGCCATGATTACATGATTACTCATCTCGTGTTAAATAAACATTAAAACGGCAGGAAGACTGGCAGTGTGACTTGGAGAGTGAATAAGGGGTTACTGGCATGAAGGAAAACTGAAGTCAGAGATAAGAGAGCAGGACTGAGTGTGCCTGCCTGCTTTTTAAGGGCTATTACATTGCAGTGACATTACGTCAACAGAATTACAAACACCTTCCTTGTAGTCAAAGCTTTACATGGCTGGCGCTAATGGACGTTAGTCACACAGGAGATAGCATGTTATTGTCACCTCGTCACCTGACCCCACTCTATTTAAGGTTGCCATGACGACGAAGAAGGGCAGTGATGTTGATGACAGTTGGCTCATCATGTCCCCCTGAGCGCTGTCAAGATGGAATAAAACACACAAACTGAGCGTCCAAAGGGCATATGAACACAGTGACACACACGCACACACACACACACACAGCACCAAATAACCCAAAGAGACATAGCCTCACATTCTCCAAAAGACAAGAATGACACATCTGTCCATTCCAATCTAAGCACACAAAGCATACACATAAACACACAGTACAGTCACACTGAGGTCATTGAAAATACCCTGTGACACACACCAGCCCAGCTGTCCATGAAGATGACATCAGAAAGTCAACTGGGAGAGATGAGTTCACCTTCAGCACAGCGTGATAATTAACAGAGACTAACACGCTGCTACATTAAACTCAAGGGACAAACCTAACTGGCTTCAAAAATTTGGGTAACTCCAATATTTATCACGAGGTGGCTTCATGCTTGTCTCAGCTTGAATCCTACCCTACAGTTTGATTTGAAAATGAACAGAAACACATTTTTTGTTGAACAGAGATAAAGGCTGCTGTGAGGAAACCTGTCATTTTCAGTCACATGCTGATGAGATGATGTCAGGCCACACATAAATAGCCTTCAAACTTTTTTTTTCTGGGGCGACTAGATCACCTTTTGCACAGCGCTACCTCATGTATCTTTGACTTCTGGAAAATGTACTTGGACAGGATGTGACTAACCCAGTTCTGAACACATACTCTAAAAAAAGGACATTTTTGGTAAAAAGAAAACACACAACAGGGAAAGAGGGCACTGTGTCGCCATCTGCAACACTAGCCAGTGGTGATTTCCTTTTTCCGTTTTCCTCTGCCCACTTCATCACTTATGCAACTGCTTATTTTCCCCTCTTGCCCTGTCAGAACCGAGCACTCAGGCCTCCTTTGTTTGCTGGTAGCAGTCATTTCCTACTAACTAATTTAATATTCACATTTCAATTTAAAGGTGCAGGTTATTATCCCACAGCCATGAAAAGTGTGTGTTTAGCAGAAGATATTTGGATCAAATTCTGGCTTTTTGGGGTTGTGCTGCTGCGTGAATCGATGCAGAAAGCTGAATGGATGTGGAATCCCAGGGATACTGACCGGACGAACAGAGACACACGACACCTGCCTGGCTGTTATGGTTAATGGGAGCTCTGCTGTTACATCACTGCTGTTGGTACAATTGACTGCCTCGTCAATACAAGCTCACCCCCTCCCTCTCGCTTCTGTGTGTGTTTCAGTCTCTGTGTAGCTTTCAGTTGCCCTCTTTAACTCGTCTGTTAATGGAGGGGGGGGACGACACAAGGCAGGCGTGTACATACACACACACACACACACACACAACCCTCCATGGCCTGGGGGCATTGATCTGCCTGAATGAGTACACCGCTCCTCTCCATCCCTCCCTCCATCGCTCTCTTCTGTGGTTCATATCGGGGGAGACATGACGCCATCCTCTGTGCCCCTCCAGCTGTCCCCTCCACTATGAGGGGACATTAGCATCTCAATGTGACCCCCCCACCACCATCCCTCACCCTCCCAACATGACATCATTGCACACATGTCCCACTCAGCTCCACAAAGACTGCTGCAGCCTGGAGAAGCCATGGGAGTGTGTGTGTGTTTTAGGGGGGGTAGAGTAGGCCACGTCTGTCAGAAATGTGTAGATTGACAGAGCATAGATGAGCTAGTGGGATGAGGTCATCGTTTTTCAAGCAGGGCGTCAGGTTGAGGTCACACATCTATTTCCACAGAGATGGGTCGAAGTGCCTCAAAATAACCTGTGACTGACACAATTCTATTTTCACCTGCTGATGGCAAACGTGTGTTTTTTTTTGCTGGCTTTTTCTGAGCTAACGAGTTTGACACTTCCAGCAGCAAAACCTGGCTGATATGAACTGCACACACACATGTGGACACACACACAAAGAAACACACACCTAACAGTGTGAAGTGTGGCAGGTGTAGAGAGCTGCTGTGCTAACTGCTTTGAACCAGCTTTCTGATATGCCCTGATATGCACATAGCATCTACATTTGCATACAAACTTTCATAAACTCATATTCTCATACATTTATGACCCAAAGGATCCAACGGTAACACTAACAAATGTTGTGCAATATGCATGTTAGTGTTTTGTGTGCATATAAAAAGAATTCTTTCACAGTACCATTGCTCTGCATTGCCTCATCGCTCTGTGTGAAAGGTGTTATGTTAAACACCTGCAGTGCACACTGCACACATATTGATAACATAATCTCCACAAGACACCATTCTGCAGAGAGAGAGTGAGCAGGAGCGAGAGAAAAGCCAAGAGCAGAGGAGAAGAAAGAGAAAGAGCCTTTGTGATAGTTTACATCTCAATGACCACAGGCTGAGAGAGCATGAGCACTATGTCATACCGCGGGTCACAGCTCTCGCTCTCACCCCCCCAAGCCCTTTTTCTCTCCTCTCTTTCCTCTTCATCGTTTCTCGTCTTCATAATGTCATCCTCTTAATCCTCCTTCTTCCTATTCTGTCTCTCTAAACACATTAACTGCGCAAACAAAAAGGTGGGAAAACAATTAGCGGGTTTGGCTGGGTCCCCGCATTGTATTCTTTTAGCCTGCTGTAGCAGTAAATCTCACTACAGATCAAGTACACGTCCTTAAAATTCAATTCACATCTATCTTTCATTTGCAGCATGCCTGGACTGGAATACCTCAATACCTGAGAGCTCACTCTGCCTTTGTACTCATCTGCAGTGCACAAACCATTATTATATTATCATTTCCCCTCATACACATCTTCTTAAACTGTGTACAACAGTGGTATATGCTACAGCCAAATCCCCGGCAACTTCTGTGTTTATATCACATTAAATCATACTCCATATTCTTTGCATCTTCACTATGGATGATAGCTCGGTAACTTCTGTACACAAATGCCTACATCCTCATGTTACTTGCCAGAAAGGGATGTTCTCATACCCTTATTAACACACACACACACACACAAACACACACACATCACTTCTCCTACTCTGAGTCCAGGTGGATACACACCTCGTAGCTCTCTCCCCTCCTTCATTCGGCGGACCCGTATCTTCAGCCTCATGTCTGTGTCCTGCAGGTCCGGCCAAAAACAGTCCTCCGCTGGGGTAATCACCACATCCAGAGGCATCCCCCAGAACACACACTGTCTCACACACACACACACACAAACAGAAATGGAAATGTTCTGGTGCTCCTTCCTTCAGGGTTGGAGTGAGCCCTCGCCACACAAAAATGTCAGAACAAACAGAAGTGTTCTCCTTAGAGGGCTAATTACGGTGAGCCCACAGTGTAAAAATCCCAAGTAGACAAAACTCCTGCTGGTGCTCAAGTCCACTGTTCCAGTGTCCAGGTGCTGATCCTCAGAGAACAGACCCAGTACAACAAAAACTAGTCCAAAATGTCTGTGCACACGCTCAAGTCCACCTTTGGTCAAAATCCCATGCAATGACCACAAAAATTCCTAAAATGCTCCTGCATCAATATTGAGTAATTTTGTGGTTTTTTGAAGAATGTTCGCCACACAGAGAGCAAGAGGAAAAAGAAAAGTATCGCCTGTACGTTTAAGCCAGCTGTAATCAGCCTGCAGCTGGTTTACAGAGCGTCTGTGTGTCTCTTTGAGCGCGCTCTCTGTATCTGTGAGTCCACAGCCAGAATAGCAGCCCACTATTGTTGTGCTCCTCCACTCTCCCTGTCTCTCATTCGCTCAGTTGGCTTATACTCCTCCCTCCTCTCTCTCTCTCTCTCTATCTGCAAAGAGAATGACGGAGCTGCACTCTCTCCTCGAGCTCCGGGGGTGAATGAGCTCACTTGCCGTGAGCTCAGACTCTACCCTCCCTCCCTTCTCCTCCTCCTCTGCTACCTCCCTTGCACCCTCCCTCTCTAGTGGAGCCAGCGCTCCGTCATAGCTAATGTCTAAGGCATGTAACCACATTCCTTACTCACCCAACAAATATGCGGCCACCTCAGGGGCCTAGCTGGGAGCAGGGCTCTATCAGGGAAGGATGGAGGCTAAGACACAGCTATCGGGCTGTTTAGCAGATGCTTACACATTGCTACAAGAGTGACTGGTCTCTATGTTGTTGATTACAGGGAAGAGAGGAAAATGTTTGGCTTATATAAAGAGGCTTGTGTTGATGTGCATGACAACGTGCTTCTTAATATGAAAGACGATGTTTGCTGAGGGTTTGTGAACTTGACAGTTTCAAAGCAATAATAAATACATGAGGTGCAGAATTATGCTTTTCAAATGTCCTATTTTGTTTTCATAATAAATGCCAAAGATGATTTTCAAAACTAAAGCTTCTGCACTTGTAATAAAGCTGTTCAGAGTATATCAGTAAGCAGTAGCTGAATACCTACATTAGGTTGATTGCCTTAAATGTACTGTAGCTGTAAAGTGCAGAGGGGATTAAGATTGTGTCAGTGTGTTGGAAGCTGATTTGTCTCTGAAGGTGAGGGAATGTGTGTGACTTCAACATGCTTCCTGCGCTGGTTCATGTCTAACGCGCCTGTGTTTGGACAAGGTGTGCCCGTGTTTGAGGATGAAAAGGAGGAGAGGAGAGGAGAGAAAAAGAAAGCGAAGCTGTAGAGATGGGGGGAGTAGGGAAAAAAAAGAAACGAAAGCAGACAAAAGAGGAAGGGACGACTAGAGGTGATGAGAAGACCAAACAAGCTTGTGGTTGGCAGCCATCATCCATTTGACAGGCCACAGACTCCCAGTACTTTACTATGGAATGACAAACATGTAGGCCACAAGTCCAGCTATGGAAACAAAGCAGCACAAGACTTAACATAACCGCTGGAGGAGACTGAATATTAACTGAAAGTTAACAGCTGTTTTAAATACATAAAGCACATTAAAGCACAAAATGCAATATTATGCATGTTAACATAGGAGACCAATTTATTTTGGTTTGTAAAACTGATCAATTTAAAATGGCAGTTCTTTTTGGCTGCCATTTCATCTGTCATTCAGCTTCTTGCTGGTAATAGCACAGATTCCTTAAAACAGTACCTGCCATGAGAAGGCCAGTCAAATGTCCTGTCTGACTGTCTACTCAGTCTCTGGTTGAGACATCGCGGTGCACTGATTACATTCAAACCAGGTCAGATGGGCTTCAAGTACATTTAGTCATCACCACAGTGAGCCCAGCTCCAAAAAAAAAAGGCAAATAAGCTTATACAAGCTGTCTAGTTAGGGGGGCAGCTGCATGCTGACTGACTGACTTCATCTCATCACTGTAGACCCCTGAATGATCACACACGGCTGAGAACAGCCTTACGTCACCCTCTGTTCAACTGCGGGTCACTGAGAGACAGGGCGGGAGAGGAAATAGGTCACTTGGTGATGATGAGCTTTGTGAAAAATGCAGACATTGGTTTTGGGAGGATGTCGAACCACGAACAAACACAAATTCAGAATACACACACACACACACACACACACACACACACACTTTGTTCCTCATCTGCAGCTGGTTGGAGCAGGTGTGGCACTCCACAGTGGTCAACTGGGATCACTGCACTTAAAACACACCGATCATCACCCCGGTTTTAAGGCACACCTCGGTTTGGTTGTTCTGTCTGTGTGGCTCGAAGCCATAAAACCAGCTTTGAAACACACAACTTCCTAACACCTGCAAACCCAAAGCAGTCGAAGCAAGCAGCAACAAAACAAAGTAGGCGCAGATGTTTTCATGGTCAAACCCTTTTGAGTTCCTAAAGCAAACACATTGCCCTCACTCTCTTTATACCCATCTCACCCTCCTCTAGTCCTCAGCAGGGTAACAAGGCTCAGAATAGTAGGTGTGTTAATTAGAGGATTACAGCCAAGACGCTATAAATGACAGCCAGGCCTTCTTTATTGACTGCACATGTGTGCCCTGCTGCGACAGAAATAGGTAGGACGGTCACTCCGGGCACCCCCCTCCTCTGACATCTCTTAGATTTAGAGCATGCTTTTATGGTAGAGGGCTTGTTACTGGGACAACGCACAGTTTACATGCACACATAGAGACCAGCCAAAACAGACAGGGAGAGAAGTGGAGATGAGTATGAGATAGTGGTGTAAGGCAGAAAGAGAGAAGGTGCGTAAAGGCCAAAGGGGCCTTGGAGACCAGAGCAACACTGCACAGTCTCTCTGCACGGGAAGCCACAAAGTGTGTTGTGAATGGTGCAAACAGAAATGGAGAACGAATGTAGCTCATGTACAAGCAATGAGTGTTAAGACTATTAGATGGTAGATGAACATACAAAAGACTTTATCTGCACCTGACTACTGTAGCGAAAACAAGGAAATACACATTTGGATTTAGTGTTTTTCACATTATAATCTATTGCTTCCACAGCTATTGTGGATATATTATATATATATATATTATATATATTATGCAAATCTTTAACTTAATATACTAAATATTATACATTTTGTACATTATTAACTTAATATTGTAAAATATTGCTTTATATTGTTTATTATTATTGTAGGCTTATTTTTCAGTCTAAAATGACCAATGCAAACAATAATTCCTAAAAAGTCTGTCTAGATTTATATTATATTCAATGGAAAAGTGTTCCATGTAAGTTTGTACTTATGTATCATAATATAAATAAAATATTTTTTATTTAAAATATTTTGTCAGCGTCCGTAAACCCTTCCCTCCCCGGTGAGACAGGCAGTGACAGAAGCGTCACCCTACACCACAGATCATCTGTCAGGATATCACAGGAAAGAGAGACGTCATTCCCCGGATAGGGCAGGTTAGGGTGATGAAGACTGTGAGTTTACGTGTGTGTGAGTTCATCTTTGTGTGTGCGTGTGTTGCAACCATGTGTGACAAGGATGAACTGAGCAAGGTGAGAGGAAGACAGAGAGGACATTGCTGCAGGGGTTCTGGATGGGTTAGACAGTTATTTGCTCCAATATGCGCAAACACAAGCATATGTGCCCGTGCACAAGTGTGTGTGTGTATCTGTATGTGCATGTGTATTGGTGTGTTTGTGTGTGTGTGTTGATAGTGCTGGTTGTCAGGGGATCAGTAACAAGGCTGCTCTTGCAGTGATGTAATGCCTACAGGAGAACACAGCTGCCATGCCTGGGGGGTGAGGTAGTCACCAAGGGAGGAAGATGGGAGGATAGATGGAGCAATTGAGGGTGGAGGAGGGGCAGGAGGAGGAGAGGGGGAGATTAGGTAGTTGGGGGTGTTGGAAATGATGGGGGGGGGGGTTGAATCCATAGGGAGATGGTAGCTGAAATGATCTGGTCATATCGCAAAGGGAAATTAGTGGTGCAGTGGGTAATGGTGTAAGTGTGTGTGTGTGTGTGTGTGTGTGTGTTAGGGGCTCAGTATCGAACCTCAATACTTTTTGAGTACTGACTGAAATGTGTTCGTAGCATCAAGTATCAAAAAGTGTTAAGTATTGAAAGTGGTCATCGAAAGCCTCTACTGATTCTAAGGCTAGGTTATTTTATTCTTTAATTAGGTATTTCTTGATCTAAATCGGGAGATGTTTTCCAATTTAAGACTATATTTTATTTAGGCAAATGTCTTAATTTAACACTGATGCATTGAGCTGTTTGGCATACTTTTTGATAGACAAAAAAAGCTTAAAACATGTTTATATTTAAATTATATTATATTGAAACTCAGCTATTGTATTGCACCGATATCAAAATATTCAAACGATACCCAGCACTACTCTAAGTGTGTGTCTGTGACTATTCTCTCCTAATCCATGTGCCTGCCCACCTATATTTATTAGAACTCCCTTCCTCAGCTTACACCCCCCCCTTTTTTAAGACAGATAATGGGAGCTGATAACTTTAAAAAGAAAGGCTGAGGAGGTGAAAACGAGGAGGAAACCAGAGGAAGATGGAGGAAAGTGCTTCTTAGATGTAGAAGAGCAGGTGGGAGGAGGGTGTATGAGATTAAGGGAACACTGATGCACTACTTAGCAATGTGTGTGTGCTCATGCATGAGGTAGTTTCATCTCTATTTGTGCAGCCTGGAGGGAGGCCTGCTCGCATCAGTCATGCAGCAGACCCCCTGCCCTCCAAACAACTTAACCCCCTGGAGGAGCTCAGCACCCAGGGCTACTGCACCAGTAAATCTATATCACTGGCAAGAAATTACACACACAGATATATAGACACAAGTGAGCACATATACAAAAGACGCACACACACAAAGGAGAGAAGAGGGTAAGCTATCAAACACACCAAGGGGGGCTTTCAGGACCAGACGGGCCCTCATAAACCAGATGAACTACTTAAAAATCCCAGTTGGAGATGTTCAGTGGTGTGTGCAGAGAAAAAGAGGGGCTGTTAAGCCTCAATATGAAATGCTGCTGGCCACCGCAGACATGTGCTTACAGTGTGTTTGCATGCATATAAATCCTGTGTATTCACTTTGTGTAAAAGTGTGAGAGTACAAAGTGAATGTTAATTTTAGCTGAGAGTGAGATGGCTCACAGCTGTTTTCTGAGGTTGTATACAGTATAGATGAGTAACGCATGTGTGTGTGTGTGTGTGTGTGTGCGTGAGAGTGAGAATAAAAGCTAAATATGTGCAGGAAGCATAGTGTGCAGGAATGAAAAGCTGAAGAATGTGTATGTGTAAAAAGAGAGTGCACACTCTGCTCTTGTCTGATTTCCCAAGAGGTGAATTTGTCTACACAGGTTCACTTGAGCATTACTGATGGTTATTTCATTCTAAATGCTAATGGCCTGAGCTGGGATGCACAGGCTTTCCTTGCAGCACTTGAAGGCAATAACATGCTGAAAACACACCTCACCTCTCTCTCTCTCTCTCTCTCACTCACTGTCTCTCGCACGTAGGACCGTCTGACAGACAGACAGACAGACAGACAGACAGACACACACACACACACACACACACACACACACACACACACACGGTAGCAGCATAATAGCCGCGCTGCTCCGACAGAGAGGAGCTGACAGCAGATCAGTTTGTTTTTAATGAGCTTGCACCACTGCTACATGCAGACTGACAGGCAGGCCTCAGATCAGTTCAGTGTTAATTAGCTCCTATCAGCGCAGCAGGCAGGCTGACAGACATACTGTTCTGACACCAGTGCTGGAAGCCACGCCATCTGGTCCTCTGTTGGTTACACACACACACACACACACACACACACACACACACACTCCTCACTTTCTGCCAGCGTCTTGTCTACCTG
This sequence comes from Siniperca chuatsi, assembly GCF_020085105.1. Taxonomy (NCBI): domain Eukaryota; kingdom Metazoa; phylum Chordata; class Actinopteri; order Centrarchiformes; family Sinipercidae; genus Siniperca; species Siniperca chuatsi. The sequence continues at coordinate 18,784,741 of NC_058045.1, read as the reverse complement.
TCTCACAATTAGCTTAGACAGTCTCAGACTGTAGCAGGGTGTTTCTCTGTAGTCTATCCAGTGTCTGTCTGTGCCAGTCGCTGAGTGGTATGATCAGTTTTCCCCCTATATTCTTTTATACAACAACTCCTATTATCTCATCAGCACATGCAGCATGAGTCATGGCACAGTGAAAGGCGTGAAATGTGTGAAAAATGTGAGTCCCAGCTTTTCCACTGACCTCAAATCAGTGCTCAGGGAAAGAATGATTTTCAAATCATTCTTTTCCAAACAGATATGGAAATGAAATATTTCTACTGATGTTCCAGTGAGATAACATTTTCCTGAGTTTATGGAACGGATTTTTGGAAAAAACTATTATATACATTAAAAACAAGACAAACTGCACATTAATTCCAAGAAAGTGAACACATTACTGCACTTTTAGTAATTCAGCAGTGTCCTCTTGCACACAGACATGCAGCAGAAGTAAGGCGTTACACCATGGAGACTGTATTTGGGTGTACAGGACATGGTGACAGTAGCTATCGCAACACCCGCAGTCAGGGTCGGCTTTCCTGCCATTAAAGGCCCTGGAGACTGTGTGTGTGTGTGTGTGTGTGTGTGTGAATGTGTCACATCCACAACGCTGCAGTGACATCACTTCACCAGCTACAGAAGAACAATAGAGAAGGAATGACGCAATGTCGTGAGAGGAACTGGGCAAGCTGTTTCTGTGTGCGCCCTGCCAACGCCTTTGTGATGCCTTTTAAATAATTTTTTAAAGCTGATGGTGGGATTTTGAGCTCTTTTCCCCCCATAAATCCAAAGACACTGTTAAAGTAAAAATACTCAAACACTCATGACACAAATTTGTATACATACATGCTGAGTTTCCTAGGCGTCTCCCTTTTTCACCATAGGGAGCCCTGATGTCACTTTATCAGAAACAGGAAATAGTTACACAACAGAAGGGGAAGTGGCCTCTCTGTAGGCTGCCTTCATTTGTGCATGTGTGTATGTGTTTGTGTATGAGTGACTCTGTGGGTGTGTTTGTGTTTATGTGTGTGCAGAGGGGAAGATATCAGGAGGACCGGGAATGATCACAAACTGCTGCATTCCTCAATCTGGGGCCTTGGGCTTGCCTGGAACTCCAAAATTAGCCTGTTGCCGTGGCAATGGAAAATCTCTTGCCTTTATCAGGAAGCAGCAGCAACCCCAGAGGTTCAGCCCAAAAGTTTGTGTGTGGTCAGCATGTATTTACGGTAATAAGACCTCTGTTAGTCTGTGTACATACCAGGAAAAGTGTTAAACCGCTGAGGATTTAAACTCTCTGCTCTGCTACAGGCAACTAGTCTACTCCTGTGCTAATGAGCCTGGAAAAGAAAATCCCCTTGTCTTTTTTTGGAAAATGATTAGCAAACTGCACATTAAAATAGATTTTCTCATACTGTAACACACTTCAAAACGCTGCCAAGAAATAGAACCTCATCCACAAGGCAGAGGTGCAGACTAAATCTGATTAAAACTGCTGAAAAAAAACCCCATGGCAACCAACTAGTTAAATAAGGAAGCAGTACTGTGGCATGCCAGAGATAAAGTGCATCAACACAGCATGCTGATAAACAGGAATCCACCATTGTTCCAGGGAATGACGCTATGACAGGAGTGGCAGTGGGCAGTCCAAGCATGAATGGAATCTGGTGGATGCAGGCCAGCTCTGGGTAGGATAAACTAGCATAATTTTGAGCTACTCCTTTCCCCTTTCTTCTGCCTTTGGAAATTTCCACTCCACATGTGTGTCAGAGTCATCAAGATAAATGCTGCAGCGGTATACTGATGGCGCAGAAACCAAACTAAGGAGCACTTGGCCCAAATTCACGGTGAAGTTCGAGTTATGAGGTGCTGATGGGGGGAGTGTAGCGCAGAGAAACCGGCCTGGGTTAGCGTGCTGTTCAACTTCAGCTCCTGTTGACCCGATGTGTTGACACTGCCTAGGTAACAGTTTAAACAAACTATTTTTATTCCATGCTGGATGAATGCATGACAGGGGCGGGGCGGGATGTTCAAAAGGCCTCTAGATAGATTTCAAATGCAGCAGGAGCAAGAAGGTATGCACTGTGAAAGGACTGTATACACAAAGCAGCTTAAACATCTATGGCAGAAGTATTTAGGGCAGTGTGGTACAAGCGCTGTCCCACAGGATTTCTCCACAAGCTTTACTTATTATAAAAAAACAGCCAAACTGCACCTTGTAGGAAAAGAAACTAAAGATTATTATGCATGTCATATATAATTTTCTGTCTAGGTCTATACTTAATTACTTTATTTAAGTTATGGTCAAATTTTACACTAATCTTGTTTGAGGACATGATAGTACATCTTGTTCATTCAGTATGCACAAAATACAGTAAGAGATGAACATTTATGGCAGTCACTTTGCTTTTAAGCACATCTAAGCTTAAATGTCGTGTGTGTGTGTGTGTGTGTGTACTGACGTGCTCTAATATTTATCTGCACTACTTGGAATTTATGCACATCTCCTATGTGTGCATCTGGGATATAATGTCTTTCTCTGTGCATGCTAGAGTACATACAAATGACTGTGTTTCACTTGTGTGTGCGTGTGTGTGTGTTTGTGTGTGTGTGGCCCCTCCGAGCCAGCAAGGGACTCCGAGTGATGGAGGAGAAGAGGAACAGGAGGCAAGCAGAGCAGTGAGATCACGTCATGGTGGAAACATTTGGCAACGGCTCACATAAACACACACACACACACACACACACACACATATGCTGGCCTGTTTTTGTTCTCTGGTTTTGAGGGAAAGAAGGGGTAAATGACATCAAGCTCATCATGTGAGGGCAATGAGACAGACGAGGGAGGGGGTGAGAACACTGGCAGAAACAGAACATTGTTACATAAAACTCAGTACAGGCCTGTTACCATATTATGTGTGTGTGTGTGAATCTGACCATATGTGCATGTATTTGCTCGCTTGCAGGAGTGTGTGCAAGTTAAGCAATTGGACAACACTTCATCAAGGTGTGAGCCTAAAAAAGGAGCTCATTACATACCTGCAGGGTGACTGCAGAAAACACAGCATTGTGTCACCGTGCAGCTCCAAGGCTTCTTAAAGTCTGTAACACTTCTCAGAGCAGGGAGGTGATGTCATAGATATTTTTGTAGGCAGTTTTCTTTGACCTTTGTGCTCCCTTGGTGCTGGCTGGGGTGGGGCTGGTGTGTGTGTGTGTGTCTGTGTGTGTTTTTGTGTGTTTGTGTATCTACAGGCCAGGGTGAGAGCACAGAGGCCACTGGCGCCAGATGTGACGACCGCAGGAGTCTGGGCCTAAAAATAGAGCTCTGTTCTCAGCACCGTGAAACAGAAGAGAGGAGAGAGAGAGGAGGAGGAGGGGAAAGAGAGGAAGAAATAGGGGAGAAAGGTAGAGGGGCTGAAGGAGAGATGGAAGGAGGGTGGAGAGGAAGGCGAGGTCATTGAGAATAATGTGTCAGATCTCCCTGGGGAAGGTGAGCTCACCTCCTAATGGCACCACTGGCTCCTTCTCAATGAAATCATTGATCTGCTGGAGCTCCCCACGGCGTAATGGAGAGGGGTCAGATGGAGGGGGAGGCAGAGAAGGAGAAAGGGGCGAGGAGGTACAGAGAGGGCACGTTAGGAGGTTAAGAGGGGGATGACGGAGAAGGTGGAAAGATGATTGATGAAGGACGGAGCAAGGGATAACATGGACCCTTAGGCACACAACCATAATTAGAGTGCAACCTCTCTGACCTGCACTGTGGCCAATCACAACACACCTGGAGGCACAGAGTGGTAAATAAATGTCACTCAAACATTGGTTACACAGCTCGACTGATCATTATCATTGACATTTATGTTCCTGTTTAGCCCTAAAAGGACTTGGTGGCGCTGTTGGCGACTAGAGATGCAGGCATCACCTTTGGGCCACCAAGAGAATGCACTTTCTCTAAAAGCGCTTGGCAGTTTCTAATCCCATAAAATGAATGATCCGTGTCTGTCGGAGCATCCCTGCACACACTTTACAACTCTGCAGGTGTGCATGCACGTGTGTGTGTGTGTGTGTGTTTGTTCTGGCAGAGATTCTGGTGGCTTTCTCTCCTCAGGCTGGTTCAGAGGATGTGGAGACTTCCTGCTGGGCTCCAGAAGGAGAAGAAGAAAAAAAACCATAAAGCAAGACTTTCAGCTCTGAGGAGGCTGACGAACACAGCACAGGTCAGCACGACGGCCTGTGTCACACTGAATGAGCTCTCCGACCACACACACACACACGAATGCACACAAATGTAGCCAAATGAACACTTTTACACTTGCGCACACACACACACACACACACACACACACACACACACACACACACACACACACACACACACACACACACAAACACATTCAGGATGAAATGAGGAGTATTACCTCATCTCCTCAATAGCTCTCCTCCTGTTTCGTCTTTTTCTTTTTCTCACACGTGCACTCTCAAACATTGCCTCATGCGCGTGCACGCACTACTTCATATGCACATATTCATGCAGACATGCGCACAGACACACAAAAACACACATACACACTGATACAAACAGACCTCCTTATGTAGCTCATTGGAATGTCTCTGTGAACGGCTGCATTGTGAGATTGGGCCTCCCACGATTACCTCAGTTCTTCAGCTTCTCTCTGATCCACATGCGCACGCACACACACAGTGGCCGCCGCTACCCTATTGTATAACAGCACAGCAGAATGACACACAACTGCATTGACCTTTGTACCTCTGTCTGTGCAGTCACACCCTAACCTGATGTCATCAAAGCCCCGGGGTACACAGCAGCTCCTGTGTGTGTTTTTAGTGTGTGTGAGAGAAAGAGAGAGCAAGCGAGAGAAAGAAAAAGAGAGAGAGGCACCTTTCATCTCCTGATACCTCTCATCAGTCTGTCATCACCATGTCTCGTCCTGTGTGCTTTTGCATTGAGCTAGCAGGCTGACAGCGTGGGAGTCAGCATGCTAACCTGTAAAAACCAAAACTGTGTCCCAGTTACATACTACGTACTAACACTGCAGTATGTACCATATATTAATCATCATAGTGTACTATTTTTCAGTTATACAAGAAGTTATATATTTGTTTTTTGTCTCACCACCATACATAAAATGTAAAAAGAAATTTAACAACTCAGAAAATTAAGTGAAGTTAGTATGTACGTATACTTAAATCTGAGTATATTTCACTTTATCACTTTTTGCTGTGACAGCACTACATATTCAAAACCTGGTTAGACTTGGTTAGTATGTAGTATGGAATGTGACACAGTTCAAGCTTGTTTAGCTGAGACACGACAGGTTGGGGTCAGAGGTGAGATCTACATACCTACCTATCTGGATTACACCTTGTGGACATTTCATCTGGTGAACAGCTAGTTCTGTAACTGACAACCAATTTCGTTATCAATTAATCTGTTGATATTTTTGCGATTACATGATTAATAATTTATCGTCTATAAGTGCAAATAGTGAAAATGCTCCACACACTTTCTAACAGCCCAAGGTGATGTCTTTAAATGACATGTTTTGTCTGATCAACAGTGCAAAACCAAAAGATATTCAACTTACAATTATATAAAACAGAGAAAAGCAGGAAATCCTCACATTTGGGAATTTGGAACCAGAAAAATGTTTGACATTTCTTCTTGACAAATGATAATAGGAACTGTAAGTTAAGGCAGTGCTCAGATGCCATGTACACGCTGCCCTCCGAGTCTCCCCAGTGCAGAGAATCTAGACACGTCCGGCATGTGTCGTCATCCCTCATCTCTGTCTCACTTCCGTGTGCAGCCCTTTTCTCTCCTTTCGCTCTCTCTTTGACCCAGTCGTGTGACGTTTTAGTAATCCCGCAAAAAACACTGGCAGATGGCGCTAGGGAAGATTAGAAGCAGTCTTGCACATCTGCAAACTTCTCACACATTAGATGGATGAAATACACACCTGCAAATCTGCATCTCTGTCCCTACACCTTCATTTCCTCTTTCATGATCTAACTCTGTCTTTCCTGTCAGCCCCTTCTAAAATCCCCATTTTTTTTGCATTTATTCTATTTTCCTGTTGTACTAATGTCCAGTTGTCAGTTTTTACAGTACTTCAACAAAATGTGTGCGCTATGAATAATTTTTATCACCACCTCCCATCCTCTTTAAACCATTATCCAACCCTCTTTTCATCTGCAGAACACGAGTGCATATTCCACACTTTCTTTCTCTCTCTTTTCCCTTTTTGATCATTATTCTCTTTCTATTGTGTCTCTGCAGTTTCTACTGCTAAAACTAGAACACGAGGTTCAGAGGCTAACATCAATACATTTCATCCTGGCAGGCCTACATCAGAGCTGATGTGATGCATGACACAGCTACGCAGTTGGCATAAGCTAACATACCACCTAGCTACACACTAGCAGGCAGTGTTGTCTTTGGTTTGGCTGTGTGCTACAGATTGGTGGGAAACACGCAAACTTTAGACCCACTGGGGAGACAGCTGGCTCCAACCAAGGGATGTTCTTCTCCTCTACAAAAAACACATACACAAATACACACACACACACACACACACACACACAGAGTCAGAACTCTGAAAAAGGCAAGACACATCAGCCTGAGCTCCAACTGGGTGAGATCATTGCTGTGGTAAAAATACGGCTGTCCTCAGAGAGACATGTTTCTCACAAACACTTTCACACAGTAGATGACGTAATAATGCAAACACACACAAGCATAACCCACGCGAACACATGCATTCACATGCACACACACACATTTCCAACTGCCAACAACACCACATCCTGTGCGAATATACATTTCAAAGTAAACACAGGGTGAGAGTCATTCGCTACCCAAATTACTTGTCTTATTCACAAAAACAATGGCCCTATTGGGACTTGGCTTGCTCCATGACATCATCCACATATAGGATGTGGTGTGGTTTCCAAGCCTGAGTTATTGATTATTTAGTGAATGGAGAGAAACATAAGAGGCACTTAGGTTGTATAACATGTCATTCATGCCAGCTTATCTGCCAATCTCCCATCTTTCCTGCAATTAATTCCATAGTTTATGGAAAGTTGAAGTCATCAAAATTTTGCTTTAAAATATGAAAATCATAAACCCACTTTGTGTCTCTGCAAACTGTGCCCTAATCTCACTTTGGCAAGCTTCTGCATAAGTAACAGTTAAGGCAGAAAATCCTCTTCCACCCAGACAGCAAGCTCAGTAATTATTCTTTTATCCACCCTGTCCATCCCATTTATGGATTCTTTTCTTTTCATCTCTCTATCTGACCCTCCCTCCAACCCCCTCCCACCGCATTACCCCTTACTTGATTTGCAGCAATGTTACGGTGTGTACTGTGCGTGTCTGTGTGGTCTGCATACGTGAGGCTGAAAATAAGTCGTCAGTCAGATATGAAGTCATCGCAGGAATTATTAGCATCATAAATCAGAGGTTCAGTAGAGGGGCAGGAGGAGAGGTAGGTGGAAACGAGGGAGGTAGGGGGAGAGAGAAGGCAGAGAACGAAGGGGGGAGGGGAAGATTACTGTTTGCAGTTTTAAAGTACCTTGAATCTGAGGGGGAGTAAAGCCAAGTAAAGCCAGGAATGAGAGGAAAGGAAAAAAAGGAAGGAAGGAAAAGCGAAAAATTTTCTAGAGCCTATGGTGACGTCTTTAAATTACTTGTTTTATCTGACCAATAGTCTAAACCCCAAATATATTCAATTTACAATGATAGAAAAAAGAGAAAAAAGCAGCCAATTCTCAGATTTGAGAAGCTGGAACCACAAATTGTTTGCCATTTTTGCTTTATAAATTACTTAAATGATAAATTCATTGTAGCCAATAAATCTCTGTAGATTGACTAATCATTTCAGCAGTAAAATGCTAAAAAATACTATCCTTGTATGCTTGAGGTGGCTGGTACGTGAAGAGCTTATGATGGTACAGCATGACCCCTGACCTCTGAGCCTGCTCGGTACTTGTCTCTCTGCTGTCAGCTGGCTGATGTTGTCCCCAGTTTGTTCACAAAAAACACACACACACACACACACACACACACACACACACACACACACACACACACACACACAATCCTGTAGGCTCTAAAGCTGAGTTCACAAATTCTTTGTACCCCAAATAGAAAGACTTACCCCCTTTTAGACCACAGGCTCCTTGCGCTCATTGACTGTAAAACAAAGAATGAACAAAGAACTGAAACCCATGATTAAAATAGTCTTCCCCCTTACTTTTTCTAATTACCATCATGTTTCATTAATTAAAATGATTTAAGAAGCACTGTTCAAAAGCCTTAGAAATTCCCTGGCAACCATCCCCTTCTTGTCTCTCACGCAATTTCTCTCATGAAAACTCTGCAGCTTCCTTTGACACACAAACAGATCCTGCAGCATTTATCCACATGTTATCATGCACAAACGCATTCAGGCATGTATGGAAGAATGCAAGCATGCTTACATGTACACACAACGCCCCCCATCTGCCCACCCACATACAGACATACACACATAAACATCAAGTATTCACAGACACAGGCTGCTAGCTCCACTGACCCCAATAATACCACCCAAACAACAGCCAACGCCATTGGCTGAGTCCTTCTGGGGAATATTCTCTGCCACTGTTGTCGTGGAAACAGCAGAAAAGCGGGGACAGAAATGGAAGAAGTGTGAGTCCTCTTTTTTTCTCCTGAAGAAACGTAGCGGGAGTGAGCTGAGGAGACCGATTAAGAGGAAAAGGAGGGAATCGCTGACAAGAGGTCTTTCATTAAGAAGGCTATGATGTCTGATCAAAAAAGATGAGGAAGAAAATCCTGGCTTTCAGGGAAAATCAGCGTGTGTGCATGATATCGAACATGGTTGTGAGTGTGCATACAGTATATGCGGGTGTGCCCAGTCTAAGCATGTGCTCAGTACATCTCTGTGACTAATTGCGGATCCTGGGTGCTTTGAGGCAATACTCGGCATGTATGAATGACTCAGGAAAAAGTGATAATCTCCTAGCGGAGGGAGAGAACTGAGAGTAGGAGAAGAATGGGGATGTGGGGATGCGAAGAAGAGAGCCGAGATTTGCCCGACCAGCATGCCTCTGCCATCTCATTTCCAATCCTGACTGAGGCAGATTACGCTCTCCTTTCTGTGCTGACACATTTGGGACAGATGCATAAGCCTCTGCTGGTGGATGTGTGTGTAATGTCGTCCCTTAAAAAGCTGCAGCCACCGCAATCGAGATGTTATTAACTCAACAAGGCTATTAAAAGTCTTGCTGGGGCTCAATTATAAGTCTTAGTGTGCTTAGTGGACACTATGACAGGATAATAACTGTGGTAAATAAGGACAGACGATTGAAGTTAAGCTTCAGCTTTATTTCAGTGATGCTGGGTAAAAGAACAACTCCAGGGAAGCTTAAACATCAAAGAGTTATCAGAGAGGCTTTGTATCCAGGCAGCATGCTTTCATACTTCCTCCTCTCCTTTCTACCTCCACATAGACCTTTGGACCTGTGAAAGTCTGATTACTGTCAGTTAAGAAATGAGGAACAACTAGTATAATGTGACTGAGGAGATGAACACGTGTTGTGCTCATCGGTGACATCTACTGACCAAACTGTGGAACGACAAACGACTAAAATTGGGCAGGAGGATGAGGTGAGGCACACCTGCGGGCTGTATAATAGGAAGTGGGTAACAAATAGAGAAACACCAAGAAATCTAGATAGAACTGTCTATTCTGGATCAATGAGAACATCATTTTGTTCACATAAAAGAAGAAAAACAATACCACCATCATGACACTCATGCTCCATACACTCTTGCATACCAGTGAGCAGGGAAACTTTGTGGAAGGTGCCCTCCAACTTTCCCATGAGAATGTGCACAAAGCCGTCTTTGGACAGATGCCCCGCTTCTTTGGAACTCTGGTCATAAACCACCACTTCCTGCTTCCTGCCCAGCTCCACCTGCACAAAAAGATAAACAACAAGGAAGAGAAGAGAGTTTATTTTCAATGCTAATGTGGAAAGTATGTCAAGCATCCAATACCAACAAGGAAGACAGAGTAATTTTTTTAGTTTTTTTAAAGATTATTATATCGGCATTTCTGCTTTATTAGTCATAGTAGAGAGAGACAGGAAAGGCAGGGGAGAGAGAGGAGATGCCATGCAGCAAAGGGCCCATGCCGGACTCGAACATGGGCCTCTGCGCTAAGGACTTGGTACGTTTACATGGTACGCGCTCTACGAGGTGAGCTACTGGGATGCCCCAAGACAGAGTTAGTTAATATGACTGGAATTATAAGAATCTACATAGCATATTAGACAATGTAATTTACACTGCTGCAACTGGGATAGTTTCCCCAAACACTGCTGCCCTAATATACACCAGGAAGCAGAGATAAGGAAAATAAAACAAACTCACAAACACATCACTGGGAGTTATGACAATAAACACTGGCTTTATCGATGCCAGTGACTGCAACAGTAAGCAGGATGAACTACAGGTGATTCTAGAGTTAGTTATGAGGTTAAAGTGTAGGATTATGAATAATGCATTAGGGCTTAGTGTTGCACTGTGCAACTGTGACTGGATGGCAGGATACGTTGCGAAGGGTGTGGGCATCCATCAATGCATCAGTGTGATGCTGTTTGTATCAGATTGTGAGAAGGATGAGAGGATATGAGCATGAGCCAGTGTGATGCCTGTGCGTGTGTGTGTGTTTGCGTAAGAGAGTGTGAGTATGTGCATGTGCCTGCACACACACCAGCCAGGCTGTGTTGTTCCCCATGTTGTCGGGCAGGCTTTGGTCATGTGACCATCAGGCAGTGCCTACTGCAGCTAAGAATCACTGCATCATTGAAACGCCACTGGACAGGAGAGGAGGGGGAGGACAGAAGGCAAGCGGAAGGAAGGGATGAAGAGGGTGGGGGTAGTGGAGTAGTGGGGCAGGGAAACATGGAGATGAGATAGAGAAAGATGCAAGAGGAAAAAGAAGACGAAGAAAGGGAAGAAGAGAAAACTGAGGCAAGAAAAAAGGGGCAGGTGGTGGGAGAGAAACACAAGACAGAGGGGGGGCGAGGATGAGACAGGACAACCCACTGCATTTCTTTGTTTACCTGAACATGCAGTGCACCATCCTCATCTACGGTATGCCACTGAATAGCCGCTAGCTTCAAGGCAAAACTGCATTTTCTCTAAGCGTGCTACCCATCCCTTCTTCACTCTCTGTATGCTGAAAGGCACACTGGTGATGATAGCTCATGGTATACACAGCTACATAGTGTGCATAGAGTGTGCCTGATTATGTTTCTGCTTACAGAGCTGTAGCACAGTGCCTGGGCAGACAGCCTTGCAGGTGATTTAGACAGGACAACGTCAGTCTCTGAAGTCTGGTTACAAGTAACTCCAGTGAAATCTGGCTTAGCTCTGCCTGCCTGCATCCAGCAGCAATACCGATCCCTGATCTGTGGCATCGATCTTGAGTGACTTCAAACAACTTGACCTTTGCTACACGTACACATCCAAATTACTGTATCAAGGGATATAATTAAATAAAACAGCACTAATTGGTAGAGCCTAGTTGCATGCATTTGTCAGTGAAAGGCAGCAATGCAGTGTTACAAATCTAAAATAGTGTTTAACCTATGTTTCCTCACTATAGTCTTTACCTGTACAAAGCATTAATTTATTTTTTATTTGTTATTTTTCATACATGTTCATCTTCATGCCTCTCTTTCTTTGTGTTAAATCCCCTACACCCTCCATCTTTACTAACCCTGGATCATTTTGGCTAATAGTCATTCAGATCAGGCTCCCAAATTAGATCTGATCCTATTAGGACTGAGGACTACAGGCCTTTAACTATACATACATGCACAGCACAAATGCGCGCACACACACACACACACACACACACACACACACACACACTGTAAGGTATACTCAACGTTCTTGTTTGTCAGCTGTACAGTGCAAAAAGTTTCACTTCTAGGACGAAAAACTTAAAATGAATGCTGCAGCAAAAACAGAATTGTTAATCAGTCTGTTACTCACTGTCAGACAAGCAGTGAGTCACTTATCCCCACTTAAGGATTCCATAACTTAACATTATGTGATGTGCTGTATGTCTTCTGTGTATGCTGTCTCTGAAACTATTCTGTACTAATTAAGTATTTTTCCTCAACATGCAGACAGACCTACTATCTCACCCTCTGGAATTACTAACTAGCACTTCCTTGAGGTTCTTGGGGTTCATAAAGATGTCATGTAGGAAAGGACAGAGTTAACAGTTAAAATACAGTTAAAATACTGTTGTCATCTGTATTTTTCACAAAATCAATAGTAAACGTGGAAGATTCATTCAGTGTTTCTAGGAGGATGAAATGACACCTCCACTCATCCCATTTGAAAGTGTTCCTGCGAGTTAGGAAAAACACTGCAGCCTCCATATCTAATAGAAGTGTATGAATGACAGTAAAAATAGTACGATATCAGCTATACTTTAGATTCTGCTTAAATGATAAAGCTACACCTCCAGCTCAGTATGTGATATGCATAGAGTTTGCTGCAGTGCTAGAGGTCAACGACCCGAGGGAGCGTGGGGCTGGCTGTCAGACTGCAGCAGAAGTACAGATCTCTCATCCCTCTGCAGTGCTACAGCATCACTACTACTACTGTACTGGCCCAGGCTCTATGACGCAGGCACACTGCAGGTAAACAAGGAATGCCACTGGTAGAGAGGAGGAAAAAGGAGGGGCCATGGAGTAAGAGAGGTGAAAAATGGGGGAAAAACCAGGAGGATATAAGGAAAGAAAGGGGGAAGGGAAGCCCAAGAAGGGGATCAGAGGGAAAGTTGCGGCAGGAGGACGATGAGATGTAGAGAGAGGGAAAAGAGGGAGGGGGAGGGTGCAGAGAGGGACAGAAGGTGACACTGGCAGACCAAATGCTACTTTCCTGCTGCACCTAAGCTTTCTCTAAAGGATCTGAAGGCTGGCATCACAGCAGGACATAAACAAGGATTGGTCACAGGGGGAGAGGTTATTTTCCCCCCCATCATTTGCAGAGGGAGAAAGCAAGAAAGAGAGGAAGAGATTGCAAGGAAAGCAAGTGACAGAGAGGAGGAAAGCCAGTAGGACAAGTGTGTACATTTGTGTTAATTACGTGAACTGAGAAAATGTGAGCATACAGGAGAAAGAATGAAGGTGTTGGTCTCTTACTACTGACCCTGTGTTGTAAAATATAAAAGGCATGGGAGAGAGACAAGGTCTGACACAAGGCTGCGAGGGACAGTCTGTACGTGTACACACACACACACACACACACACACACACACACACACACACACACACACACACACGAAACATGACGGGTAGCTTGGCAACAAAAGATATCTGTGGAATTGTGGAACAGCCGCCGGCTTACGGTAAGTGCTTGTGTAAGAAAGTGAAACATGGTTTCCCCTGACCTCAGCAGTGTTACTGACCAATGACAAGGTCAGTGCTGAGCGGGACAGTATGTGTGTTTGTGTGTGAACTGGCCTGTCATCAGCACAAACAGTCTAAAAATGGCCCCACATTCCTGACGCCAGTCCGGGTCCTCTCAGCATGTCCTCTCTGGGATGTCCCTGCAGTATGGACTCTCTCAGCTAAAAAAATAGGAGAATAAAATATACTGTGCATGTTGATGTCAAAATCTTTTTTAACAAGGGCACAAGATGGCACTGTGTGCATGAGTCAGACCTTATATCGATTAATCAAGTGTAGAAAATACTGTACGTATCACTCTTTCATTCTCTTATTATTGCTTGATTTGTACTAGGCTTATTATGTCAGACTGGCTACAAACTGGCTAAATGGTTGGGCACTGCCAAAACATACAACACTGGACACTACATACAGCATCTTATATAGAGGACCTGCTGCAACAGGCACTGACCTCTCCTACCAGTCGATCTGTCAGTTTAAGACTCCGCCACACATGGTGTGACATATACCATTCGCCGCTGTAAAGATACCACCCAGGGGCCAGATGATGTCATTGACTGGCACAGGTAGCTGCCACTTCCATGGATGCTTGTGTAGGTGTGATGTGTGTGTCACAGAGTTCCTGCACTTCTATCCTTATGAGGACCAAATACAAAGTAGTTTAGAGTTATGGGTTTAGGTAACAGGTTTAGGTTAGGGAATTAATATAATTAGTGGAAAGTCCTCAAAAGTACAGTAGTAAACCTTGTGTCTGTGTCTGTGTGTTTTAGAAAAGGATGTGAAGATGTGGCAGGGTGGTGAAAGTCCCTGATGCCTCTGTGAATGTGCAGTGTGAGGTCATCACTGATCATTTCAGAGATGTGGTCACTTGATCTGGTCACACCCTCACACTGCTGAATGTCAGGGGACCTTTAACACACACACACACACACACACACACACACACACACACACACACACACACACACACACACACACCAGGTCCCACATACTGTAGGTTACACATTCAGATGCCAGTAATGCCTGTTGACATTTACATACAAGTATACATTTTCTCTACATATTTGTCGCTCTCTGTCACACACATACACACATATAAATTGTTGTCTATTAAGAGCACATGCATGTTGTAGATCCGGTTATACCACGTCACCCTCCTCACTTTGTATACAACGAAAGCATTTCATATCTGCAAATAATGTATGAATCATTCCCTCCATCTTTCAATTTACATCCACAAATTAAAAATACATTTTTACATAAATGGTACTCTTACTTCATAGTGCAGTAGGTTATGTCTGAAACTTTATACAGTATGTGAGTGTGTGTCTATGTCAAACAGTAGGCTCTCTAAAGCAAACAATGATTCATGCCATGACCTCATCAAAGCAAACACATGTTATATCCTGCTCTGTAGAAAAACCGCCGCCAGCTACAGCGTCTTTGTTTGAACTTGGCAAAAGAAAAAATGTGAATGAAATGTACAAAAACTTTTCTGAGTTTGCCCTCTGGGCAATCTGGGAAACAATCCACACAGTGAGTCATCAACTAAGTTCTCAGTTCTGCTGCTACTGTCAAGGCAGATAACACATGAAACGCTCATGTGTTGTCCTTCATTTTGAAATACTGCGCTGTAGTTACTAGGAATTTCTGTGTCCAGAACAACACTGTTATGGACACTGTACGGGGTTCTCCAAATACATTACCAGTGTCTTTGTCCTGTGTCTGAACTTTAAATAACACAATCTCAAGAATACTTGGATTCTTCTAAATTATCCATGAATTTCCCATCATGTATCATTGCAGCCAGCACCCTTCCAGGGAGGATAGACACAACATATGGTGAGTCATAAGTGTAACTGATGGAGATCTTCTTTGTTGCATAAATGCATTAGTTGGTTACGTGCAGTCTCCCCCTTTGCTAGGCAGCAGGGCACTCAGCCAGTCCTACCAATTAAGATCACACAACAAGATCACAGACCCATCGCCTGGCTCTCTTTATTGCTACGTGGACATTATACCAAGCAACAATAACTGGGCTACTGTATGTACTTATATGTTGGAATCACCACACTTGAAGACATACTGAAGTGTAATTACAAGTGTAGAACTTTACTGTAAACAACTATGTAAGTGCTATTCAACTGTCACAAAGGCATGATACTACTGGCGAAGCATAAGAGTACGGTTGCAACTAACAATTATCTCCTCTTATCTGTTAATCTGCTGATTATCTTTTCAATTCATCTTTTAGTTTAGAAAAACAACAGAAAATTATTTAAAATGCCCATCATAATTTCCCTCAGTTTCCCTTGTTGATGTTTTCAAATTACTTGTTTATTCTGACCAACAGTACAGTAAATCAAAAGTATTCACTTTACAATTTGACAAAACAGAGAGAAGCAGCAAACCATCACATTTGAAGAGCTTGTAACTGAATGTTTGGCTTTTTTTCTTGATAAATTACCGAAATGATTATTTGCTTTCCAAAAATTGTTGTTGGTTAATTTTTTTTACTGTCGATGAGCTTATTGATTCACTGACTAATTGTTTCAAAGCTACATCACCACCCTTAGTTACTTTTTTTTAGTCAGTGGCCAAAAAGATCAGTCCCCAACTAGGAAATAGGAATGTACCAATTCAACTTTTTCTTTCCCAGTACTGCTCCTAGGATCGGGCTGATTTCCGATCTGATACTCTTGTTTTCCCAAATTTAATCTCTGTATACCACATTACGTGCAACTCATTGCAATCAGATTTTGTTATCGGAAACACAAAACTTTACAAGGGCACTAAGAAATAAAATGTTTTTAATGTGGATCGGTAACATCTGGCTGATACCTGATCCACTTAATTAGGTCAGTATGCTGATCTAGTGGATTTTTTTGTTTAAAATGCAAAGATCACAGCCAAATGTATGGCTCTATTTGTGTCCTTGTTCACAAAAACTATAAAACTAAGACCTGTAACATGCTTGTGGTTATAAATATTTAAGTTCCACCACATTCCAGCATGTGACAGCTTGTAAGAGTAACGTCCGTCTCTATGACTGGGCTGCTGTATTCTCTCTACTACTCTGGGTCCCATTCATCAGAGGTCTGGCCTCCATGTCTGCATAGAGGAGGATGGGTGCTTCCCCAGGCTGGCTGCTGGTAGTGAAAACCTCTGGTCCATCTGTCAGGCCTGCCTGGCCTGCTGTCCTCAATACAGCAGTGGGGATTAGTAAGACTTAAGCCAAGAAACCAGCCGCCTGCCCTCCAGCCTGTCAGAAAAGGCACGAGGAAGCCCCATTCCCGACTAAGCCTGTGCCATCCCTCTCCCAGCAGAGGTCCACCACCACCTAACCTACTGTATCCAGCGGTCTCTGACCTACATTAATAGAGAGCATTATAATGAGGTTATGAGGGGATGGGATGTGAAAGGGAGAAGAAAGAGGACACCATTTTGATTGCTGCTGTGCTGGTCATGGATGTTCATTCAGCTCAGTTCACTGAAGCATTGGAAGCTTCTATGAAAGAGGATGAGTGCAGCGCCTTGGGGGATGCAGGCTATTAGTGCTCAATGGGATGTGAGGCGGGAGGCAGCCGGGGAGGAGGTGGAGGCAGCACCCCATCCATGAATACCCTCAGTGCTGCTCTCCCGCTTCCTGCATTCACTTCCCCAACAAAGAGCCACAATGGTGTCCTTTGCTGTCTTGGCTGGCTGAGGCGGCTCCTGGCGATGCTCAGAGCCATGTGGGGGGTAGAGACGATGTTGATTGTGTGTGTGTGTGTGTGTGTGGGGTTAGCTGGGAGCCAGCTTTAACACCACACAGCCAGTCTGCACGTGCCCAGCCCGCGGCCTGTCAGTGGCCGCACAAAAGGGATGATGTCATGCTTAGCCAATAACAAAAGAGTCTGGGTCCATCGGGCCCTCCTCTCTCACACGGCTAGTTCCAGCTATATCCAGCCTAGCATTAATCGCAAGCCTTATCCTCTTTACTGGGGGTGGGGAATGGATAATAACAAACCAGCCATGGGGCAACACCAGACAGGGAGAGGAAGAGGAGAGGAAAAAGGAATAAATGATGAAGGAATGGGTCAGTGGTGGGGAGCTGCAGGCTATGGTTGTGGGAGACAGACAGACAGACAGAGCTGTCATGAGATTAAATGTGAGAGAATCAGGAGGAAGCATGGCTCTATGGGGTGCCACAGTGTGAAACCTGCCAACAATAGGGCCCCACACAGAGATGGACCCAACAGACCCAGCACAGAAACACACTCAAGCTTGCTGCGCTGACCAAAGTAATGAAACTCAAAGTCTGACTAGATCCAAAACCTCTCACACTCCGCAGCTCCACTCCAGCTTTTTCAACCTCTTCAGGTTTTTTTTTTTTTTAAATCTGTAGACTGCAAGAGTAGGTTATCCATCATCACAACCCAAAATAAAACCATTATCTGAGCAAAACTGGATGTTTTGGTCGGGATGAGTCGCACAGTCTTAGATGCAGGATCTCCCATGTGGCCTTCGGGTTTAGCAGCTTCTTTTGTATCCAGGTACATGTAACTCAGGCTGGCAGAATGCACTAACACAAGAGGTGTTATACAAGATCCTTTTCCAGTTAATAGTGGTACATTTTGAGTGAGAATAAAGGCATGTGGGTTTGACTGCCAGAAGCTCTTGCAATAAAGCTGAATTAAAACTAATTGGTATAACAGAGAGTTGGTGAGAAACAGCAGGCGCACAGGGACTCTCGGCCAATGTACCAATTACACAGACGCTATTAGCTGAACTGAAGGTCATTTGACTTGAGAAAGTAACAATAAACCACAGTTCTCTTCCGTGTAACCATCTGACCATAAGGAAAGTGTCAGTCACCTACAAGCGTTAACTGTAATCCAACAGGAGCAGCAAAGCAATAATCTAAAGCAATAATATATAATTATTTGCCATTTGGTGGGCATGGCGTGTTTTTGGTGATTAAAGTTCTCTAGCTGTGTACCAAATGGAAATACAGAGTCAGTTTGTTTGCTACAACTCCAGGTAGTATCTATGGGGGATAAAATGGGAACAGGTAATAAATCACATTCATGAGTAGGTTCAACAATCTGAGATATGTTACAGGTCTCTCCGACCTGCTCCTGGCAACCAGAAAGTAAAATAACAAAAACAACAGCATTTTATGGACTGCCATTCAAACCTAATGTGTCACACCTAAGAAAAACATTTTTCAATTACCTGTTCAGTGTCATCCACCTCTGTAAATTAGCATTTTATGGCATTGGGTGTGGTTAAAAGTTAAATAAATAACTAAAATGAACATTTGGAGAATGAGTGCAGCCAGGAAGAAGAATTTCATCTGCCATCATCACAGCTTTGTTTAATGTCTGTGTGCAGTTGTGTAAAACCGTTGGGTTATGTGTGCACACACAAAATGAGGGCACAAAACACACATAAAATACACAAACTTCACCCCACCCCCCTGCTTAGGTTTACTCTCTCAGAGTTCCTTCAGTTTCACAGAGCGACTAAAAATACAGGAGTCAGCGTGCCATGGGTGGACAGGCCATGGAAAAAAGGCTGTCATATTCGGACGTAATAGAAGTCATGGAAAACGCGAGTATCCAATTTCAGGGCCACTGATAAGCAACAAACCTACAGTACGACCGCCTGCCCGCCAAATATAGCACCCACTGATGTGGTGCAGGCATGGGCTCTAGAACCACAGCGGTACACGGGTCAGGCTGTTGAAAATGTTCTGAGAAACCCATGGAGATGTAAGGGAGTCAGCAGGGTGAACAATTGTTGACATGGGAACTTGAATCTGAGACCTCTGCTTCAAAGAAAGTCTTTCCTCCTACTATCACAACTTGTTGAATCTACTGTATCTCTGAATAACAAAGAACACATACTGTACTCTCTCTCAATTACAATTGTGACACACATAACATTGCTTTACAATTATAGTAAAGAGTGCACCTTAAACTTTAACCCTCAAACACAAAGCTCTAGACAAACATATTTCCTGTGGCTCTATGTCCATTTCAACAAAGAATTCCTCAACAGGATATTTTGTCACAGAAGTCCCTGCTGTATTCATGTTTTGCATTCCTGTGCTGATTCTGTAGCTTCTGCTGAAACTAGCAAGTTTATGACTTGTCCCAATGCACTGTACTGTAAACGCACCATTTCAATTCCCAACCCTCATTTGCAAGAAGAGTCAAGGCTTTTCTTTGTATCTCACAGGAAAATCTTGTAAATCCCAAAAGTCTACTTAGTACCCATGCATTTCTTAAGTTATATCTATGTTGTTTAATTAAAAACAACAATTCACAGTTTTACAGGGATTATGTGCTGGATTATTAAGGTGGTAGGGA
The DNA here is from genome assembly GCF_020085105.1 of Siniperca chuatsi. Taxonomy (NCBI): domain Eukaryota; kingdom Metazoa; phylum Chordata; class Actinopteri; order Centrarchiformes; family Sinipercidae; genus Siniperca; species Siniperca chuatsi. Next base: position 18,764,852 of record NC_058045.1, on the reverse strand, counting down.
TCCAGTGCCTTGTCCTTATCAGCAAGGTGGAAGCTTGCCACACAGACACTTGAAATCCAGTCTGGCACTTAAAAGAAAGGCTCTCAAATCACTGGCATCACATCCTACTACCCAAAAAGCACCAACTGTCAGGTCTGCTGAGCTTTAACTTACCTTGACCTTGCCGTTTGGTTGCAGTAGCTCAGTGACAGACACCTTGTCCTGCTGCAGTCGCCTCTTCACCAGCTTGGAGCAGCAGACGTTGACCGCACCTTGCACATGCGACGCATTGTACTCAGAAAATGTCCTGCTGTCAATCACCAGCAAACGGCCCGTTCCTCTCTGGATGAGGCTCGCCAGGCGCTTGATGTCCATGGCACTTCGCTTAGTCGGCCCTTTCTCCCCTGCCATGATGTAGGAGGGGCGGAGACGTGAGGTAGTAAAGGATGGGGTGTGGAGGAAGAGGGTTAGATGAGACAGGGAAAGGTGGAGGAAGAGATGGGGAGGAGGTGAGGTCAGTGGATGAGGGCTACCACTGGAGCAGGTGCTAAGAGATACATGGTGCCTGCAAAAGAGAGAAGAAATTGTAACAGTTACAAAAGAATCACAATGGTGTAAGGAAGCATGGCATTCAATGGTTTATTTCAATGCTGTTATTGGCCAGCAGTGACATTCATAACTGCCACTGTCAGTTCGGAGATGATTAGACATCAAGGGCATGATCACCTCTCATCCTGAGCTTCAGTCCACTCATGCTAACCCCACTGCTAGAAAGCGATTCATTTCGCATTAATTTCCAAACCACAGTCAAGCGCACATTGTATTTTTGTGCATTTGTATTATCTTTTATTGGCAGACTTTGAGCACATTGAATATTAAAAATAGCCACAATGCTAATCATGAATATAAAAGTTATTTAAAGGCTTAAAAGCCAACTGGATTTATCAGTCCTGAGATCTGAAGGAATATCACACATCCAAATACAAAACCAAAGACTTAAGTTAGACATGCACAACGTGGGTGTGTGTGCGTGGCTGTATAAAGTGTGTGTGAAGGTTGGTTGTTGTTGATCAAGGGTCTCTTGTGCAGTAGCTCATGAAACAGGAAACTGAGGGTGTGAGATAAATTAAGCCAGGGGAATTCAGAGAGCAGATCCAAACTGTGTGACATCCTGTGTATGTGTGCGTGTCAATGTGTGTGTGTTACAGAAAGCCGTCTGTAAACTTGATGAACTGCCTTCTCCTACCTATCACTACTAATCACTCGGATCTCCTACCTGCTCATGTTCACCACAGCGCTTGTACATTTATCGTGAGACACACGCACACACACAATCATTTATCAGGGTTGAAAGATCGATGACTGCACATGTGTGTGAGAAAAAGTGTGCTAGGCTGTGACCATTACAAAAACCACAGTGCCATTTGTTGGAGAGAACATATAAATAGAAACCCTGTGTAGGTTGAGGACCATTTCCTTGGTCAACCAGGTGTCATGAGACAAGTGAGAAGGTCCGAATGTGAATGCTGTTTTATTCATCTACAGGCACATGGTGTCATGAAAAATGAATGGGCCTCCTCTCATTTACCCCAAAGCCTAAATGGAGGTTTAAACCTCGGTTGAAAAGGGAGAGTGCAACAGATAGATGTGTAGAAACAGGTAGTAGTGGAGAGAGATAAAGTAGAAAAGCACAAAAGCCTTAGCATAATTTAACAGCAGAAAGACACTATCAAAATAATCATATCAGCAACGCATATGTCCACTTCATAAAGAAAATATAAAAGAGGGGAAACGACAGGGGGAAATGGCAAACTAGCAAGCAAAAAATAATGTGTCATGTTATGATAATAACACTTTATGTAGGCTACAAGAAACAGAAGCAGAAAAAGAAAAACATTTTGCACACCAGAACAGTGGTGAGAAGGTGGGCGAGAAAACAGAGACAGAGAGAGAGGAGATATGGAGAAACTGTGTCTTGGGAAGACGTCCAGGCAGCTCTGCTCTGCAACTTTTCACACTTGTTCTGACACCACTGCCGTGGAGGAAGGGAGGGGAGAGAGGAGAGAGGAGAGAGGAGGGGAGAGGTAACGGAAGATGTTATTCAGTGAGAATCTCTCCAGCCTAGCAACTCCGCCAGCTCAAGGTAAGGGAGGGGACAAACGTGAGGATGGAGCAGGGAAGGAAAGAGATGACGAGAAAGAGACTGCTTGAAAGAGGGGGAAACATAAAGGGAGAAGCTGAGTGTTAAGAGAGAGACGGGGAAGAGAAATTGCTAACATTCTCATAAACTAACTTGCAGCAAACTTAAGATGTGGATGTGGAGTAGATAATGTAATCACATGAGATGTGACAAACGCGTTGCAGTGTCGCTCATAACAGCAAAGGTCATGCATCATTCCTCTATGGATCCACAAAATATTAATTTTCTGTCACCTACACTAAAGCCTGTGTCCTACAGACTGCTAGCCAAGCCTGAACATACGTAGTATGTACTCATACTGTTGCATGCCATAACAAATATTGGTTAAATAAAATATAGAATAGTCAAGTCAGTCAACGAAGACTGAAGGTAGTACACACAGTACTCTGCACAAACATAATGCAGCTTATATTGTATCTTAAGAAAGCAACACAGACAAATAAATCTAATCCAGTCTATTCTCCAATCTATATCTAATCAATTTTGTGACCTGCAGCAACACAGCACATAAGCACACTGATATAGTGACATTTGCACACTTTTCCAATGATGTGCACCCCAGCAGCCATTCTGCAGAAATACTAAGCCTAGCTGTAATGCCAGTGTCCACTACCACAAACAGCCCTGATAATGACCTGCCCCATCACTTGTTATACCATACCTTATATGGCGCGAAGCCCTTTAGCTGAGCAGCTAACAACACAGCTTCCAGGGGTGTGAATCTTTCTCTCCCTTTTTCTGTTTCCCTGCTGCTGAGCACAACATCTGACGCTGCATATGTCTAATGGCGCCCGCTCTCCCAACCCCCCAGCCTCTCTCACTTTTTCTCTCCGAATCCCTCCTTCCTCCTCTATCACTCTCTTTCTTGCTCTTGTGCAGTGAACGGGGACAGGGAGGGGAGGAGTGTGCAGGTTTACATGTGTGACGGTTGCGAGAGGGAGACACTCCGCTAGACAGTCATCCTACGGTAACGTCACTCTCAGTGGACCCTGTTTGTGTAGACAAGAAAGGGAATGAAGAGAGGAGATAACAGGAGAAAGTAAAGGGAAACAGAGAGAAAGAGAGACAGGAAAATATCAGAATATGGAAAGGGAGAGAAATATGATGATGAATGATACAGAGAGGGAGCAACCCGACCCCTTATCCAAAACCATCTTTCTTCCACCATCTTGCATCCAGGCAGGAACAATAAGGAGCAAAAACAAACATGCTCCTCAAACTAAAATAGGCAGCAGCCAGGAGCTTGCTGTGAGGCTCTGGCTGAACAGAAGAAAACAAGCCGAGAGGAGAGAAAGCGCAGAGACAGAGACAGAGACAGCGTGTACAGGCCTGGAGCAGATTCTGTTGTTGCCATAGAAACAGCCCGGTTGGGGTGAGCAGGGGGCACGGGGAGGGTGATGGTGATGGGATGCTACTGCTGCTGACGCTGGATCGGGATACAGGAGGGGAGAGAGCTAAAACTGACAGTGCTACAAACACTTGTAAAATAGATTCTCCCAAATTTAGCTGTACGACTACGTTATCATGTTCCCTTAAATAACTAATGATGAGATTTTACAGGGAGGTAGTCTACAAGCTGCTGATTTAAAATATTTCTGAGATTTGTTCTCTCTGATTTGTTCTCTGCTGGTTTAGTCTGAGCAATTCTACTCTAGTATGATCAGCAAGTTTAGCATAAAGTTTTTAATTTTTTTTTATCTATATCTGTCCTGAGCTGGTTGAAAAACAACATCCTTCTGACTGCTTTTCAAAAAACATAGTCCACGTGCAAACAAGTGCACATGGTCAAAAGATGCAGGCGAACAAGACTGTGCACCTCCTTAAAGTTGAAGCCATGCAGTTACACCCTGACTACAGGCTGAAGGCAGAAGAACCAGATCAACTGATCCACTCTGAAAGATTTTTTTTATCTTGTTGGGGAATTTGAATATCTATATACATATATATTTATCTACAGTGCCTCTGAAGTACTGGAACTGTCATTAAAAGCATGAGAACCATGAATGCTAAGGTACATGGATGACAAAGCTACATTTATACAGAGCTTACACGCCTATCAACCCTAACCACAGAAAAAGTATGAAGCAAGCATAACCTTGACATTCTTCAAAATTGTACAAAACAGGTACAAAACTTTTTCTTAATGACTTTTTTAACACTAACTGATTAAATTATTAATCATACACTACTCAACAGCTAGAGAGAAAAGAGGAAATCCCAGAGATCCATACATTTCCCCCTGGCTTGTCAAGTAGAATACAGTCACACAAATCATCAACAGACTTTACTGCTACTCTCTTTACAGCTGATAACAAAAGACTGATTATAAAAAAGCTTCTTTGTAATAGGTAAATAAAACAAAGTTGGGGAAGTAACTTCATCTCCATAAAATGGATAATCCATGCCAACATGTTCACAGGCCCTTCATACAAAACCAGCATGATTGGCTAGATCAATAATGCCATATCAGACATCGGCAAGAGAGGCAAGCACAAAGAGAGCAACTGGAGGGCAACCAACGCTGATGTAATACCATCCAGGTTATTCATTAACTCCCTGCATAACGTCACCAGTGGCCAGAGCCTCGAGTAGACTGGCTCTGAGTTTGTGGCCTAAACAAACAACTCATGTTTCTCATTGTATCAAACAGTTACATCATCAGAGCGTCTCATGCCCTTTACTCTGTGGCACAGGCTCACTCATGAACTAAAAGTTTGCATCTGTGTGTGTTTACACACGGTCTCTTTTGAGTGTATGTGTCATTTACACTTTGAAATGCAACTACACCAAGAGACTCTGCAGGTATTCAGGCCAACACCATCAACACAGTGCAGCTGGAGGATTATAGGGCCACTAGTTTATAGTGGAGAATTTAGCAACAAGAATTAGAGATCATGTTTGGGTATGCTGACATGCCTTCAAAACACTGCTGGATTAGTTATTAGTTATTAGATAACTAGTCTGATAAGAGTATTTCTAATCTACTTCCTGACAGTTTTTCGTTACATCAGCTTATTTCTGAGACTAATTAGATAATATTTCTTTGAAATAAAGGAAAAATACCTTGAGTGTAGGGCTGCAACTAAAAATTATTTGTATTGTCATTTAATCTGTTAATTGTTTTTTGACTATTGGATTAATCACTTGGTCCATAAAATGTCAGAAAATAGTGAAAAATGTCTAAATTTCCTCAAACCCAAGGTGCTATGTTAAAATTGCCTGTTTTGTCTGACTAACAGTCTAAATCCCAAAGATATATAGTGTATTATCACATAGGACAAAGACAAGCAGCAAATCATCAAGTGAGAAGCTGGAACTGTGTGTTTGGTAATTTTTTTAGAAACAAATGACAAATGGTTAATCAATTATCAACATTATTGCAAATTAATTTTCTGTCATTAGACTAATCAATTACTTGTTTCAGCTCTGCTTGAGTGTTTTGATTCCCTGACTAAAACATAACTATGATCCTGATATCAACTGCCCTATCCCGTCCTACATCTTCAGAGCAGGTACAACAATCAGATAATACCTCTTCAACATATTTGAGCATCTGGATACAAATAATGAATGTGTTCATAACACATAGGGTTAGTAGAGTCACAAGCCTGGGGTTAGTAATACAGAAATGGAAAAAAAAAACTGTGCAACATGAGTGGTGCTGTTACAGTGATCATGTAATTTGGAAAAATCAATTTCTGGTTGGCCCTGGTGGAGCAGAAGCATCTTATTCACACTGTAAACAACATAACCTGGTATAAAGCTGGTGCCCTTTAATTAATACTCTCCTAGTGGGGTGCTGCAAATTGCGGGCTCCTATAATAAACTGGGATAACCCCGGAATCTACCATAACAATCACCACGACATGGATACTGATGCAAATAATACCAAGAATACCTGACATGAAATACACTGTATGGCCTATAAATAGTATATAAATAAAAATGTGGAAAATCGTTTCTTAAAAACTGCATATCTTCAGACATTTTGACCAATAAAGCAATGGGGTGAAATAGACGGGACATTGTGGCCTGTTTGATAACGTTAATAACAATGATGGAGGGTGAGCGGTCGTAGCGCACTATAATAAACCGACCTAGATTAGAAATAAGAATAGAACACAACGCGGGCAGCGGTCATTGCCTTTAAAAACGTTGCATAATTAGCGTCAAGTAATGTTAAACTACACGTTTATGGAACGGTTCACTGCGCGTTGTTTTGAGTGGGAAACCTGCCCTGTGTTGTTATGACGCGTGGATATGTCCGCATGCGAAAATAAACCACCCCACTGATGAGACAGGCTGAGATGATTGTAAAGCAGCAGCGCGCAAATTAAACAGATAATATAGCAAACCACTTATTCTACCTACCTTGAAATGGTGGCACGGTAAGGGATCAGATGTTTGTCAAAATAAAAGAATCGATATCTTCAGCCTGCACGGGGTTTAATTCCCATTATAAGTCGAGCGCGCACATATAGGGGGGAGTGCGCGCTGACGGACTAGCCGCAGCAGCGGGGGGCACGAGCACAGATAGCGAGCAAGCGCTGCTAACGTAAGCTAGCTCTGTGGGTAGCAACGCACTTATAACAGCATATCGTTTCTACTAATTGATACACACAAACACTCACCTCGGGGCTCCACGCGGCTCCTCTGTGTTATTCAACTGGCCTCCATGTGTGAGGGGACAGTGGCGGTGTCTTCATGGGGCTGGCCGGTGTTTACCTGGCTGTGTGGCGGGGGACAGTACTGGTGACAGAGGGTGACAGCGCCAGGAACAAACGAGACATGAAAGCGCGGTGATTCGCTGCAAACCGCTTCTTCAGCCGTTTAAATGACCAGGATACGTGGTCAGCTCGTGGAGGGATAGATTAGCTTTGCTAGGTAATAGCTAAAACGGGTAGTGTGTAAGTGTGTGTTGGGGGTAGTTACAGAAGGTGCACTTTAGCACTTTCTTGAACTAAAGCGATGAGGTCATGGTTCAGTAGGGAGAAGAAAAAAAAAATGAGGTTGACGTCACCTCCAGCCAATCAGCGCAGACGGCTCATGGCATGGGTGACGTCAACGTTCTGATCTGCGGATTAAAGGGACAGTCCGGATTTTTAAAGGAGACGCGCTCATGAAGAGTGCAGTCTTGATGCAATGTGCCAGTGATGAAAAGATGACCACGAGGACAACAACAAAATCTGCGTCATATTGTGCTAACGCAAAACGCTTGCAGATCAGTCACTTAGTGGTTAAAAAGATGCACATGCAAATTGTTATTGTGAATGCCAAGCATTTAGGTCTTTTTCTAAAAATAAAGTATAGGTAAAACCTTTTGACACAGAACTGAGTAGCACAATGCTGCTTTCATACCTGTGGTAACATGTTCAAGATGAAAGTAACACAGGCGAAATCATTTGTTTTACATAGACTTATATGGTTTTGTGTAACAAACCATGAATATTTGAGCAGAGAAAATAATTAGCAGTCTTTTTTCTAAAATTGTTATTTAGCCTGTTACACCACGTGGTCTTCATCAGAAACCGAACTACAAACAGATCATACTAATCATATTTACAAAACCTTGTAAAAATGTACATTACAATTGCATAATGTTTGCACCACAGACTGTTGCACAGTTTAAATGTGGCATATAGCAAAATGCTAAATAATACATGAGCACAATAATACCAATATTCTGATAAAGTAGCTACTTGAGAATCATTGCTTGTCCCAGACTATGGATTTGCTAGTTGAGGCACACACGCTGACACGGATCAACATTTTTCATAATTATTTAAGTTATGCTGGGAATTACATGATGTCACCAAACTCTGTGAACTAAAAAGAATGATAGAGGTGTAATCTGTAACAACACAACTAACAGGAGAGTGAGGGAGATGTCAATCATGCACAGTCTGTACAGCTCACACAATCCTGAGAAGATCTCTAATCAGGGAACATAAGTCAAAACACCTGTGTGGGTGTATTATTGGTACATGTATATAGGGGCTTTAAGAGAAATATGTCAAATATATATATATTCTGGTTTACTGAAATTAACATTGATTTATCCACAGTATCGCATTCTCACTAACCACTGAATAAAACAGTTGTAATAAGCAGGTGTCGGGTGTTTGAATTCAGTATTATGAATTCTCTTTTGTTTGACTGAAAGCCTTTTGTTCTGTTCCTCTGCCACCTCTGTGTTAGTGAGTAAGCAGATGAATGCAGGGTGATAGAGCTATTGGCAGCATGTGCAGCTACATTGTATATACTGACACCTTGTGGTACAGACATTGAACTGCACTCTTTGGTGCAAGAGAGAATTTTTGTCAAGGTAATATGAGTAGATGTCACATCTCAGCTTTGACATAATTGCCCCCGGTGCTTTTAATCTCTAATCTATGTTTCAGTAACTTTTACATTCTGAATTCAGATTGCATTGCACCCACAGTAATTAGCTTTACTGATGCTCTGGTTTGAAGGGAGGTTTGTGTGTCTGTGTGTGATTGAGAGGTAGAGTGTCAGAGAGAGTCAGAAAGACAGCAACACAGATTCATGAAAATCTACCTTTATTTGGATGCAAAAACTCACAACTTAAAGCGATACTGTACCAGAGGAGAGGAATACTGATTGCTGGTTAGTTGGATGTCTGACTGTTTAGCTATTTCATCATCCCCATTTTGATCATCAGAAGAGGACCAGGTAAGCATTGAAAACAAGCACTCAAAATAAAAGCTTTTCAGTCAAATACACTGGACATTATCAGATTCAGAGGATTATGTCAAAAGTCTGACAATAGATTGTAGCTTTTCTTATCAATCTCAGTCCTAGTTTACTGTAAAAGGTCATTTTGGCAGTTTAATTTGCTAGTTGATTTGATGTTTATAAATTGGTCCGAGCTCACACAGTTAATTCCATCCTCTGATAATGTTCATGACTGTTGATCTGATGCATTAAGTCAAGATAGAAGTTGTTTGAGTGTGATTTTTGTTACATAGAAAACTGTCTTCACTGTTTTAGCTGCCTTACACATAGCAATTACCTCTCATGTTGTCAACTGAGAGTGGCCTAGAGTCACAGATGGAATCAAATGGGGACTGCGTAAAAACTCAGTCTGAGGTAAAATTCTCCAAGAAAACGATAAAAACATACACAGAGAGCAAAGCATATTAAAGCAAAGCCTAAAGGCATAAAGTAATAATACTGAGGACGGAACATAATCTATTTATTTTCTGTACTGTAAGGTAACTTAGGTAGTTGTCACATTTTGTTCTGTCAAATCTTGCAATATAAACCGATGGTTTGATCCACAGTATGAGCTACATTCCATCATGGTGTAAACGGAAATATACACAAGGCATCTACTCGAAAGGATTGTATCAAAATGTTCTAAAAATATCTCTGGTTGGTTTCACAAAAGCAAACTGTATCAAAAGCATTGGCCGAGAGCAAGCAATATAATAGGCTTAAACCCTTTTACACAACAAAAAGCAGGACAACCAATCACGTCGCTTTGATTGTGGACTTATGGAGTCCCATACAGCACATGCAATCCATTAAACTCAACACAATCAAAACACAATACGGGAAAAAAAAAACAACAACTTTTACAGCTGAACATCAGAGACAACCTTAGTTGGTCTATTGTGCTTCATACAGATTAGGCCTGGCCTGTCTATACAACAATCATGGGCTTCTTACTTCACGGATGTGTTCAAGCTACTGTTGATAGCAGAGGCATCACAGAGCATCACACTCTCAGGGCGACAAGCTTCATGATAGTAATGGGACATTTACAAGAATATTATCCATTGGTGCATTTTTTAATGCAATTTTTTGCCTTCCTCTGCATTACATTTCCCTGTGTGTATATGTCACATTCTCCAGAGCTTTGATTGGGCTTTGCATTGATTTTTCTGACAGTCTGATTCTATTTCTGGCCTCTGTCCCCTCAGTGTCGCCGGCTCTGTGACGCCTCTAAGTGTACGTCTATGTGGCCTTAATGTAGGAGTTGTTTACTGTAAACATCATGGGCCATGATGACTGCACAGGCAGCATAGTAAAACTGTAATACTGTAGATTGCACAGAAATCCTAATTAGTTAATTAATAACCTAATTGTTATACATTCCTATGTTCCATAACATTGCACATGCCTTTAATGAACACTTAGCACCATGCAACCTGAAGATGAGGTGGCTCCTGAACGCATCAAAAGTTTAACAGGCCTTCTGTAATGATTCTTTACATCAAAAGTGAGAGTCAATGAGAGTCAAAGAGAAAAGATGTTAGTTAACTTAAGTTTCATGTGAACTTTTACATCTATATAGTGTTTAACATTAGGCTGGCATTTGATCACTTCTGTAGATTTAAATTATGCTGGCATTTATACTGTAAAGGGCCCTTATTATTGACACTAACTTTGGGAATTTCCTCCTAACAGCAAACTGACACCACTGCAGGTGATCTGATTAACGTTAACCTTTTGATAACTGTACATACAGTATGTGAGGGGGCTATTTCAGGCCAAGTACTAAATGAGGCCTTGATGACAGAGACTTGTGTACAGTAACGTGATAAAAACCTCAGCAGTGCAAATTAAATTATGTCAGGAGTGCGGGCTTGGATTATTTCGGGCCTGACTGTTACAACTCTCCAGGACCGTGTGGATCAATGACACTAAAGTGTCTGTTCAGGATTTTTGGGGGCTATCTCAAATCCCACCTCCCTATATTTGTTCTGCCCAAAGACATGCAATAAGCACAGATTTCATGTCAACCATTCAGTCCTGTCTGAGCGAGCCTGCCTTGGGTGAAGAGATTAAAATGGTGAGAACTTGTTAAAGGGTGAGATTGAGATGATGCTAAGTACAGTGGTGCATACCACCTGAGGCGGTACAGTGTACAGTGGTGTGTCTCGGTCTGGGTGGAGCTGTAGCGCTCACTCTACTCCTCAGCAGTGTGAGACAGCTGCTTCTCATACAGGCTGAGAACATGATGCACAAACTGGTACTGCTCGCACGTCTGGATCATCCCACCCCTGAGAAACACACACAGAACGACAAGCATAATGATTCAGATAGAAAGAAACTGTTTTGCAATTTCTTTAGGATCACATTGTTGGTTGGTTGGTCAGTCGGCCCACCACTTTGGTCCAGACTGAGATATCTCAATAACTATTGGATGGTTTGCCATGAAATGTTGTGCAGAAATTCATGATCCAAAAAAGGTCAAAGTGTACTCTTATCCAGTCTACAAGACAGATTGGCGCAAAGTTTTGTACATTCATGTTTCCCAGAAAATATATCCTAATGATTTTAGTGATCCTCTCCCTTTTGTTTCTATAAAAAATGTGTAGTTACTGTAGCTGCTTATCTCAATATTAGTCAAAACTGTGTTGATGTCTCACACATTGAATTAGCCCTCATATTTTCATTTCAGCTTTATTTTTTACTTTAATTAAAAACTGGGTCACCTTTTAACAGCTCTAGCAAAGACTAAAATGTTCATCACATTTTCTCAAACAGCCCATGCAACACAATGGGCCGTGACATTTTGACTAGTCAAAAACAGATGTAACTTATAACACTAATAATGGCTGCATTCTTCTTAGGTGTGCCTGGGTCAGGGCAAAGCGTTTGTGCATGTAGAATATCTAGCATGGCATACTGGGACACTTAAATGGAACAGGGCCATAAGTAATTAGTTAGTAGTTACATCTGTGCTTTTCCTGCTATGACAAGTTAATTGCTTCTTGTGAAAGAGAGATCTATTAAAGTGCTTTAAAGTTAAAAACATTTTGTGGTCACATTTGTCTCATTAATACTCTGGTTAACTCACTTCAAGGGCAACCTCACGACTACTTTACTTTTACATTTAAATTACACTATGAAATTAGGTGGCCATTTTTTTGTTTTTGGAAGTGTGAAAAGATTAACTCAATTATAATTTCAGTATATCACAAGTAGAGTATGATTGACTTTAGTAGCGTAACAGGTTGGTAGTCCTAGGCATAAACTCTAAATTTTCATTTTGGGGTAACCTATTCAAACTTAAGCTCACAGCAACTTACTATAGCTCATCATTCGGAACGAGATCAACTGTCAAAAGTCAACTAGGCTCTCTTTCCACAACAAACAAAGATTTGATGCCAAAAACTAAAGATAGATATAAGCATGGATAAGGGCTAAGAATATCTCACCTGTCCAGACGGAGCTGGCAGGTGGTTCTCAGGATGTCAACCACACCCTCAGTCCTCAGCTGCTTGCACAGAATGGAGGTGGCGATGAAGCAGCCAGTTCGACCAATTCCAGCACTGCGGACAAAAAGTTGGAGGGGTAAAGGGGCGGAGGAGGGTGGAGAAGGAGAAATAGATGGATCAGTGTATTGATCTGCACTGATCCCACTAATTTGAATCATGCCAAATCCTCCTTGGAGAAATCAGACAGCGGAGGATTGGAAGAAGGCAAATGCTCTGATCTGCCAAGTGGTTTCTATAGTAAAAAACAGCAATAAAAAGGGTTCTCTAATGTGAAATTGGGCAATTTCCCCTATGCGTATATATTATCGACATGGGTTTATAATAGGCCTTTGTGTTTAATGTGAACTCCTTATTTGTCCCTATATCACAAACAAGCTACTTTTGTACCTGCAGTGGACAATTATAGGGCCAGTGGAGGGCGGTGCTTCCTCTCGGGCCCTTTCCACTTCCTGCACCAGTTCCAGAAGAGGTGGAGCCTTGTCTGGAGTCTTCTGATCAGGCCACGAGGTGTACCAGTACTGCCGCAGACTGCGCTCCTCATCCCCACACTAGTACACGCATGCAGACACATCGACACACAAACACACAGATGGGCATTCAGGCATAAAATACGCATGTGATCATGTTGTGCACACATGTACGTGAGACTGACAATGATTTCTGATCAGCCTGTTGCTTTCATGTATATCCAAATTTTTATCTTGGTGTTTGTTGCTACAACAACAATGAACGCAGAGCAAGGCAGCAAAAAAAGAGTGAGGGTTGTAAAAAAAGCTTACATAGTCTATTCCTCCCTTGCCTATATTGTAACATAATTAAATCCATCAGCTGCCTCTGTTCCCTTAGTGTCAGTCTGACAACGATCATTAATCCAACATAGATAGATAACATAAACGAGAGGAGTTGAATAAACATATCAACAAGCTTTTAACTCAGAGCCCAGTTATAAAATGATCCCCTGGTGCTTAGTAATCAGATACAGGCTGCATTTACTGAATTATCATGTCTGGCTTGCTAAGTGCCAATGCCACCATGACCCCAAATTAAATATGAAGCACCCATCATGAACACATGAATGGAAGTGAAAAGTATGGCTACATCAGGAACGCTGAGTAAACCACCGCCCAACACACACATCTGTGTTGAGTCTGTATACACCTTTTTTGCCATTTTTATTTGATAGTGGAGCAGCTGAAGATAGACAACAAAGGGGAGGGGGGGAGAGAGAGAGAGGGGATGACCAGGTGAGCTACTGGGGCGCCCCGAGTCTGTATACACCTTGACAGTCTGATGAAACTGTCTGATAAAAAAAAAAAAAACATTTACTTTGGCAGAAAGTAAGCTAGTAGTAGTGGGTAGTGTTTGCTTAGTATGTTGGGAAGCCAGGATCACAATCTGGCGTGATGTCTACACAATGCAGTGCTTCATGTTTTTATTACATGGTCTAATATTAATTTTGAGATCAGATGTGTGGACACAACCAATCATCTGAAAAAAGAATTTCAACACACACTCAGCCAGCTGTCAACAGATATACTGTAGGCAACAGCGAAAAAAAAATAGTTTTGGTCCAGGTTTTGAGATTTTTACTGCCACACCAATACAATGGATGGGAAAGGAATTTCATTTGTGTTGCTAACAGCTTTCAAAAATTACATTAAAAAAATTTTCATTCCAGAAACAATGTCCTTGCTACTCTGGATAATGCACAGAACACACTTTCAGTGTTTTTTCCTAGGGAGTATATGATATTTATATTAATATATTTATATATATAGTAATATATTAATATATTGGTAGAAAGACGTTCCAATGAAAATTGTTCACTGTGAGCTTTGTGAATTATCCAGAATAATTGCTGTTGGCCACACTGGCCGCATGGCTCTATGACACTATCTGCCTGTCGGTACACCACTTTGGTCCACACTGAAATATCTCAAAAACTATTGGATGAATTGCCATGAAATGTGGTACATTCCTTGTCCCCCCTCAGGATGTAATAACTTTCGTCATCCCATAACTTTTCATCTAGCTCCATCATCTGGTCAAAATTACGTCCAATACTTGCAAAACTAATGACATTCCCATCAGTGTTGTTGTCAGGGTATGTCAGCATGCTAACACGCTAAACTAAAATGTTGAACATTATATCTGCTAAACAGTTGCATGTTAACATTCTGATGTGTTACCAGTTAGCAAAGCACCGCTGTGCCTGAGTACAGCCTCACAGAGTGCTGTGAGCACCAGAAATTAAATTCCATCCACCTCCATTATATTCATAAATAAAACTAAAGGTATCTGGCTAGATACCACTGGAGATAATTGTGAAAATAGAGTTTTTTGCAATTAGTTCGAACTGACCCTTCAATTTGCTGTTGCTTACTTACTGTTACTTACTGTTTTAAGTAATGCTGTGCACTGTATTCACCCTTCTTGTGTGACCTATTAACGGTCTGTCTGTGTCTTACCTTTAAAGTAAACACCCTCAGACTGTAGTCATCCTCCTGGGTTACCGTGACAACAGTGATCTCGATGCCCTCATGGGCCACAGTGTCCTCGGGCCAGTACTCCGCACATTTCTGCAAGACACAATGAACACTTAAATGGATATTTTTACCCATCCCATTATCAACATATCTGTATTTATCCATTAATGCATCCAACATCATCATCATCATCATCGTCGTCATCATCCTTTATTTTGCCACACTGACCTCGTTTTTCTCCTCCAGGTTGGTGATCATCACTATGATTGGGCTTCTCTCCTGCCATACCATCCTCCAGAAGTCCCCCACTGTGTTTACGGTGGGACCCTGGGTGGCAATGTATGCACGCTCCTCACCCCCATAACCCTGCACACACACACACACACACGCCCGGTTATGTACAGTTATCTGTTTCTACTAACTGCGAGTAGGAGACACTGAGAATACAAGGTCACATCCATGGAGAACGAATAAAGTTACAGACGCTACATCACAGAGATGTGCTGGGGCAAGATTATGCTTATAAATACACATATTTTCACTTACTTTGAGATAGTTAGCATTTATGTAGGTAGTGAGGAAATCATCTTCATCCTGTGACTTCAAGATCACTCTGCTGTGTGTGTCTGGAGGTGGACAGTATGACATTATCATGAGAAAGAGAGACAGATGGGTTGTAATTCAAAGAGATAACAGCGGAAGAAGATGGGAGATAAGATTTATGCGTACATACTGGATTACATCTTACAGCTCAGTTTTATTGTCTTTTTGTGTGCTGTGTCTCAGTGTGAGGATCAGTTTTCTGGTGCGGAGACAGACCTTCACAAACACATCTGAGCTAAACAGTTGATGAGTATGTGAAATTATTAAAGTGAAGCAAGACAAAAAAGCAGCTTTTACAAAATTTACAATTGCATTATCTCTTTTTAGTCACTGTTGCAGCTGTACTCACTGGGTAAGATGGTTTTGTAGCGGTTCTTTCTCACCAGCCCTGGGTAGTTGTACTCCTTAGGGTCCACAAAGTTCATGGGAGTTTCCTGCCAATGGACACAGAACAATGGGTGCAACAACAATCAGTCCTTGCAGAAAATGGAGGGGAAGTCCTAGCCTTGCCTTCTACAAGGCAACAAAACAACAAGAAAATAATATCCAACATTAAGTCATCCACTGCCCTTCACACTTCACACTTGTTGTCTAATTGTACATGATTGAAATTCTACAGACAACTTGTGTATGATCTTGAACCCATATCTTTCTGCCCAGCAGACACTGGAATCCTCTGTGGGTTTCGTATGCAAATATGCCTGTATCTATCCTTCCTTCGCCCACTAACAGACAGTGGAAAAGCTCACGGGTGTGAGCAGCGCTCTGCTGGGTGTGTGGGTGTGAGCATTTGTGCCTGCGTCTGTGTGTGTTTGTCAGTGTACGTCTTTTCCGGTGAGTCTCTGTTCATCCCTGTTAATCTAAAGCGTGTAGGTGGGTGAGCTGCTGCTGCTACTGCTGCTGCTGCTGCTGTGCTCACATAAAACTCAGCCTGCAGGGTCTGGTCATCCATGGCCCGTGTGTGTAGCATGGCAGGGGTCAGGGTGTGTGTTCCCTGTCGGAGGTACTCCTGGGCCGACTGGTCTCTGGGGGAGAGCTGGGCTCCGTAGCCGTAGGGCTCAGTGCATCCCGGTGTACACATGTCCAAGGTTAGGGAAACATTGGAGCCCCTCCTGTGTGATACATATTAAATCATACAAATACATATAGACATACAGTATGTGTTTACCTATCTGCTATGTGAAAATATGGATTTAAAATGCAAACAAATAAACCCAGTTCTCTTATTTCCAAAAACACTCCCCACTCTGCAAACTCTAACCTCTCCTGAAGCCCCACTGGTGTGACAGTGAGGGTAGCGGCGTCTCCCTCCGTCCTGGTGTCAGTGCCCAATTCAAAGACCGGCGTCTGGGGCACAGGGTCCATGTCCAGCAGATCCTCCTGAGCGTCCGTCCACTCTGACAAGGTGAAGGAGGGCTGCCGGCTCACAGACTGACGCCGATCACCAATGTCCCAGGACACTGTTCTTGACGACCACAAGCCAGTGCCGTACTTACACACAATGCGGACGACCTGGGGAGAGGTTAGTGGGAGGAAGGAAGCAGTGAACAGCATTTCCCCCCCTTCAAATGTGAATCCATTTATCAGTCAATAAACAAATCAAGCAAGCAAGAAACTAGCCAATCTGCAAATGAAGATATGAATGATCCAGTCAATCCAGTTTCTTTTAAAGACTGTCGTGTTCCTTCAATGTAAATGACAATTATTCAGCATCCACCATAATCTCATATTCAGGCAGAAATGTCCAAATATTGGAAATGGAAAACAAGTTTTGGGTAGGAATTGAATGGTCCGTCCATTGTTTTACCAGGATAACACAGATGGCCACACCGATGCCTGCAGTTCCGTGGAAAATCCAATTGTGCTGTTTGGTGTTTACTACCTCCCTCATCAACACCATGGACTGGCCAGTGCAGAGAGAGAGAGAGACAGGGGAAGAGGCAGTTAGACACAACCAACACTAGATTCAGCATATCTACAAGGTTTTGCCTCTATCCAAAACAAACAGCTCTAGGTCAGATCCGACACTTACGTCCATTCCAAAAATTGGGTGGCAGGGTAAGAAGAAGCTAAGGTAGAAGTCGATGACCTGCAGGGCTTTGTAGATGGAAGAGAGCGGTCCATTTCCTTCCACCACAAAAAACACCCAGTACCCCTGGGAGGAGAGAAGGCAGATTGTCACTGTGCACTCTCTAGTTATTCATGCACTGGTAATCAGGCAGCGCTGTGACTGCTCTCAGGTGAAAAGCGAACAGAGAAGAAAAGAAGATGGCCTGTTACGCAGGCATAAAAAATATGTAAATTGACCACATGCAGTCTGGTGTCATAATCATGGCCTCATTTACAAGGCTCTTTTTAAATGATTTATTTCTTTACATATGATAATGTTGCACCTGTCCTTTTTTTCATGAATGAATCAAACATGAAGTCAACAGAGACAGAGATGGGAAGAGGGAATGAATACTAAAGAGGTGTCCAATTTTAGCCCAAAACGTTTGCCAGAATAAAGTCCACTGTCGACTAAAGCACTTAATATGACAACGTAATGACGCATATGATAAGAAAATCTTTGTGGAAAAATAATGGTCAAGTTGAGAGAATACCTTGTGTTCAAGTGTTACAGTAAGTGCCATTTGCATCGCTAATGTTGCAATTACACTACTGTGGATTTTTCATACTGGTCTACACTACATGCTGAGCTGACAACCAAAGCTTGTGCAAAAATCTATAAACAAGTTAAGATTTTATCCACTTTTACTTAATTTTTCTGGTGATTCTTTGTGATTCTGACGTCCATTCACATACCGTGACTTGGGAGACGACAAACAGTGCAGCCCAGCAGTGGATCTCAATTACCAGCGCGTACACCTTGTGCATAAACACTTCCGCTCCCTGTGGGCTTTGGCCCCCAGTGGGTCCATCTTTGCATTTTGGGAGGCCGTCTTGTTTGGCTCCGTCGCCTATTTTTTCAGTCTTTGTGGGCTCATCCAGCCAGACGGGGTCCTCGTCGGGCCTCAGGAAGATGGAGTCCTCAGTGTGAGAACGGGTGGAGCTGCTCAGCCGGCGGGTCATGATCCCCCTGTTGAATGAGGCTCCTTTGTATTAAAGGTATTTGACAAGTCTTTCATCTGTGATCATTAAGCTTTTAACGCTGGATTCTGACTCTGTTTTTTGACATATTTATTATGTATTTCCTATGCACGCTATCTGAAAATCTAACAAAATAATGAAAGACTGATGAGTGTGTGATCTCCAAGAATGTCCAAAAACATTATTTAAATGAAATAAATACAGTATGTGCTTTAGTTGTTGCTTTAACCCCTTATAAACACAAAAAAGGTCAATGTGGGTAGTGCTGTTTTATGGTTTTATATTGTTTTTGAGACCTTTGACATGGTGTTAGATGATAAGACACCCTGTGTGAACAACATTTAACATGCAGACATAGCCTATACTTCAAACTTCACAAAATGGGGTTAGCATTAAAATGTCTTGGTAAGTAATCACATTTTAATGCTTTTTGTCTTTCTTGCTTTATTAATAATACACATGCACAGAAGAAAATTCATTGATTTCCAGTTCAATTACGTGCTAGCTGTGTTTTTCAGGTTGTGTGTTTTTAAATGAGCGTGTACATGACAGAAAGGGTTACGTTTATTCCACAGGCCTATTCAGATGTATAGCTAAGCGGCTTGGAGTGTCTCTCATCTCCGGATCCTCTTGTCTCCCTCAGATTGGAGTCTATTGTGTGAATGTGTGTGTGTGTTTGTGTGAGAGAGAATGAGAGAGAGAGATTGAAAGAGAGAGGCTCTATTGTGGAGAAATGAGTCAGGGGTAGCGTGTTTACAGCCCTGTCCGTCGCCTTGGCAACAGAGTGGCTCTCATCCCTCTCATCCGTCCTGAGCATTATCATCTACTGACAACACACACACACACACACACAGCCTCTCTGTATCAGTCAGCAGTGTATTCAAAGCCCTTTTCCACCCTGCTCTTTTGTCCTTCAACCATTAATAAAGGTGTTTTGTACATCTGGCTGATTACTGCCACGTGGTTTGTGTGGATGTGTGAATGCGGGGGCCTGTGAGAGTGGTGGTGTAGCCTACTGTTTGCGCACATATCACTTTTGTCTGAATGTGTTGCTGATGGCTATATTTGTCACAAGTGAGTTTGGAGTTTTTGTCAATGAATATCAAACCAACAATGCAAAAGAAAATGATTTCCCAGTTGGCTTACTGGAATATCAAAAAAAATAACAACTATACAGCCTGTCACGGGACTTACCTATGATAGATGGCAGGGCACTGGGGAGGGAGTCAGATCACATGATCAAGGTAAATCCTGTATCCTGTGGCAACCAACCGTTGTCAGCCATTAAAAGGCAGAGTCAAACCTGAGGGACAGAAGACAACAGCCAAACATTGTACACCTCATGTGTTCAAAATTAAAAAATAGAGGACAGAGAAAGAAAACAGGTTACAGGTCACTTAAACACATTCCCAATCATGTCCCAAAATGTTACATATACAGTAGAGACACCTTGTGACTCAAACTCAACTGGTCACGCTAAGACAGGTTTGGTAGAGTAGCACCCTTGTCAGCTCCCAGCTGTGCTTTCATGAGCGGAGGATGGCGATGTAAGGTGACACAGTAAACTGTCAATATTTCTTCCCCTGTCTTTCGTTCTCTGCCTCTCTCTCCCTCCCTAAGAGGCAGGGATGATTCGAGCCAGACTAAGCAGACACCCTCAGAAATATATTCAGATTGCTCCAGTCGAATCAGTATGCATGAAGTCGAGCCTTCTCTGTTCTCCTCTCTCTCATCTCCCCTTCTCTCCTTCTGTGCCACTGGACCCTGTTGAACGAATGAGGTGAGCTCAGCGGAATATGAGACCACACCAGTAGCAGGCGCTATGTCTGCGTGTGTCTGTTTGTGTGCGTGTGTGTGTGTGTGCATGTGAGAGAGAGTGCAGGTGTTCAACAGAGGGGAGCTTCTGTGAGTCCTTTTCTGTCTCTCTTTGCTTGCTGCGAAGGTGGTTTGAAGTGATGACGCCAGTTAGCCCGGCCCGTAGTCATGGCAACGGGCATACATATATACAATGTACACACACATTTAAAGTATACACACGCGCATGCACACACACACACACACACACACACACACATATAGACACAAATAGATTTTGTTGTATAAGAGAAACTGCTTCCGTTTTTAAACAATGGATGGACAGGTGGATGAGTGGATGGAGGGATGAATGGGAGGAAAAGCGACTCTTTTTTGTCTGAAGGTTGTCTGAAGCAATGACGCAGTGAGGTTGGCGTTTTGGTAACTGTGGCAACCAACATACTGTAGCATGCACACACACACACTTTGGCAGACACACCGCATGAAAAATGAAAAACACAAACATACATCTGCACTAGGAGAGCAGTGAAAATATTCCTGCTTGTCTAAAAAGATTCTGCCTTGCTTTGGTTTTATTCTTTGAGTCAAACATTCATGTTTTTCAGTCACTTGCTTTGGCTGCTGAGTGCTTGCTTGGTGAATTGTCTGGTACATTTAACCAGGGCTGTAGCTGGGATTTTAGAAATACTGAGGTCATGAGTCCCCCCACCCCTCAGAAATGTTTGACCAGACACCAAAAATAAAGTCTCAAATTCTTTAAAAATGTATCACTGATACTATCTGTATTTCATTTCCCAACATGCCTTTTCTCACTGACAGGAATTCTGTTGGGAAAATACTAAAACATGTTTTATTTATTGGCCTAAAGGTAGCAGAATGTATATATAGTAAATAGAAAATACTGGAATCAGAACATAGAAGTAAGTAAGTAAGTGTCCTCAATGTTAAGTTTGGCCCTGAATTCAACCCTTTAACCCTTTTATATTTTTTTCCCCTTTGAGCTTTGAGATAGTTAAAATTACCTATAAGTGTCTGTTTCATGTATATTTTGTCTCGGCTTGTTACAGCTCTTCATTGAAGTTATATGATGTTAACACATCAAACCATGACTCCTTTGTTTTTATGGCCACACCCTTCCTCAAATAGAAATATTCTAGATGTCTTGTGCATCATTTTATACATGTTTCTCCAAAAATTCAGCCTAATTTAAAGTACATATCTGGCATCTTTGAAAACTCTCGGATCCACACTAAAAGTTCTGTAGGTTTGAACAATGATGATGGTTGTTATTAATACTCAGAAAGTGCTGTCTGTCTGTTTCTAGCTTATACACAGTGTTCCTGTTGATTGTTGGGGAGATAACAACACAAATTAAAGTTGTTCTTCAAAATGACACAAAATCAGAGCGTGAACGACGATACCAAGTTGCAATAACAAGCTGAATATTCTAGTACAGGGAAGTATTTTAACTTAAATAAAACACCATTCACAGTCTAATGATCACTAAACTCCAATACGCAATAAAACCACTATTTATACACAGTATTCTGAGAAAAATGTACAACCAGGCAAAGTGGATACATGGTAAATAAGTCAAACCTGGCAGCCTCACTGAAGGTCTACTGTCTTTGGGTCCTTACAAACACCACCCCCTCAGTCTTCAAATAGAGTATGTGTGTAGTGTTTCCATTGATCTGCATCCATTCAAAGCACCCAACATCCAGCTGGGTCTAAACGGAGCCATACAATAAGCCTGTGGCCTCTGTCACAGGAGTACCACGGAGCCAGGTCTGCTGACAGCTGTGTAAAGCTCGTTTCCTGCAACCAGGAACAAGGGGAATTAAAAGGGTCTCATTTTTTCTTTTCTTTTGGTGACAGCTGGCTCGTGTTTTAATAGACATTCCTGATGCTCCCAGTGTCTCTGTCTGGAAAAATAATGTGTTCACATCTACTTTTCTACTCTATTTTTTTTAAATGGTAAGGATTTGTTTTGCTTTGTCTGATGTGCCCCCATCATTACAGCAATATCTCAGGTACAGCAGCATTTCCTTGTTCCAGGTGAATCAAAAGCACGTGAAGTATCGAGCTTGTCGTTGAAGTGCTGAATGTGGCAGGGAGACGAGGTAAGAGAAAGTTCTTACTGAAAGTGATGATGGGATGGTAACATGAGATAAAGTCGCAAGGGCCAAGACCTGGCTCATCAACCTTTCTCTGTCTCACACACACACACACACACACACACACACACACACACGCATTGCACTTGATAAAATCTTGATATCAATCCACACATAAGCTCACAATGAGCTTAAAATTAAATACTCAGCAAGCCTGCAGCTTCCTCCTGTATATCACAGAGACAGATAATCAGTCAGCTCTATTGTTTACATACACTCCTACAATCTCAGCAGCTCCACGGGCATTTCAAAGAGAAATTTCATTAAAGTATAAACGTACAATTCAGCCTATGCTATACTGTATGAATAATTTAAATGTGCTGCATAGCGAATTGATTTCCAGGCTGCTGGAGATAAATTTGGATTCGCAGTGACAAAGGATTGTGTTACATGATTGCACTGCATCAAAACACCAGTGCAGGAATGCCATTCTCTGGCAGTCATTCATACTAAGACAAAACACCATTCATATCACGTACATGGCTACGGTGAGCTAGAGCGACCACACAGTGCAGAGCTGGATGGATTAGTAATGAATCACCCAGGGAGGTGGACTGTTGCATCTCTCTCTGGTAACTCCCACATTGTCACATAGACGTGATACAACACAGAGGAAATCAAGCTTTGAATGATAATACATGAGAGAGGAAACACACAGTTATAACACTATCAAAAAACCAACCTGTTGGCAAATTATCAATTTTAATAATCTGAAAATAAACATGCATACAGATGCTACATCACAGATCCCTACCTTTTTACAGCCAGGGAAGCGCAGCAGCCATACGAACCGTGGGGGTTTTGCTGAGGAATTGGTATTCATCTCATGTCGCACAGGGGGGAAAGACAGAGGGAGTAGAGGAGGGCTAGAACAGTCACTCACCCAGCCTTAAGTCTGGTTAGGATAAGTCCTCTTACCTGGCTGAGCCCGTCTTCACATCGCCATCTGGCGCTCTGCTCCCTTTGAGCCAAGGACCAGGAGCCAAAAACCAAGAACCACGCCAATCCCTTTACTGCTCCTCTGTCTGGGAGAAGAAGGAGTGTGTTTGCATGTAAGGAGACAGCGACAGTGAGAGGCAGAGGACGTGTGTGAGGTTAGGAGAGGCAGAATCTACGAATGTGGGTGTGTGTGTCTGTGTGTGAAAGAGAGATGGAGGTATAAAAGTCTGATGGGTTTTCTTTTGTTTGTATCCTGGAGGAGAGAGAGATCCACAGGCGGCAGCTTCGTCTAGGTATATGCAGCAAGAGGCTGTACGGTAGCCTTGGCAACTGAGCCAGAAAGAGAGAGAGCAAGAGAGCATGCGGGAGAGCGAGAGAGAGAGCGACTCACTGTGTGTGTTTGTGTGTATGTGTTAATCACATTGTGGGCACATGAATCTGTTCATACAGTCATGTTACAGGGACTCACCTCCAAAAGATGGTTCCCACATGGTAAACGATTACATTTTAGGGTTAAAGGATAAGGCTGGTGATATTCTATATTATAATTATTGTCAACAAACCTACAGCAAACGTATTCTACTAACAAGTATTGCATCACTAAAGCCTGGTATAGCTTATTCCTCTGTGCCATAAACCTCAATTATTACCCAAAAACTAATAAAAACACATCAATGAGCCACATCATTGCACTGGGTGAAACGTCCCTTCATTACCATGAACATGGGCATTGTAGTTTATTTTGAGTCAATCCCACAAACACCATCCTGCTGCCATAAATACTCATTAGATCATCAAATATGTATTAATACGCAGCTGAAAATAGTCCCAACAAATGCACAATTTACTCCTGTTAGAGAAATGCTTGCTAAAAACTACAGTGCCCAGCTGTTCTAGGAAATTATTTAGCCTATTTTTAAAATGAAACAGTATCTTTATTTGTCACTAGTCCTACTTCAGTAGGAACGAATAAGTTTGGCGATGAGAGCCACAGACAGGGTAGGGAAGTCGGAGTATTAAGAGACAGAATAATGCATTGGTGGCATGGGATTTGCTGAAAATAAGAAAAATATATCATATTTCTAGCCTTATCTTTTAGGGTAAGTCTCCATGTGTGAATGTAAGTGAATGTGATGTCCTCCTAAGTGACAAAGACATGTTTGTGTGTGTGTGTGTGTGGGGAAGGGGGCTCATAACACATCACTGAGCAGTGAACACCCCCCATTGTCACCTCCTCTGCTTCCAAGTTGTAGGCTCTTCCACCCTCTCTCACTCTGTTTCACACTCATCTTGAGTGAGAAACACATCATCACCCAGTTCTTTACTCTTTTTCCAGTCGCCATCGTTTTTGTCGACCCCCTGCTCTCACTGCTCTTGCTTATCCTCTCGCGCAGTCCCTCTCCCTTCCTACGCTCTCCTCCCCCTCTGTTGCTCTCTCTCTATTCTCTCTCTCATTCCTTACAACCCCATGTCATTTCTTGTCACTCCTCCCTTCAGTGTGTTGTGCTCTCTCTCTCTCCCTCCTTCCTGTCTTGCCATATGGTAGCTTTTCCCTGTCAGCTCTCTGAACTGACCAGCAGAAAACAGCCTCTCTCTGATCAACACAAATACTGGGTGGAAAACATTATGTCAATTTTTTTTTTTCAAATTCACATTTTCTTTATGAGGCATGACCAAACAGCATTGCCAAAGCATGTAGGCTATACATAGTATACTATAGCTCAAATCTTTGCAAACAAATCATTTAAAGCTGAATTTGGCCACTTGGGGGCAAGCTGAAACAAGCTGTAAATATAGCTGTAAATATAGCTTTTGAGTTAATGTGGAGAAAAGATTGCTTATTTACACATCGAATGGACACAGACCAACATTAGCATTAATTTGGAGTTGTGTTTCTGGTCGTCACCTGGCGAGTCTCTGTTTTTGGTGTTTGGTGGGCAGGTAGTGTGCAGCTGGATTTTAAAGCTTTTTTGGTGCCTGCTGTGTCAAAATGGGGCTGATGAGAGTGCACCAAACACTGAAGTTTCAGCCTGAAAAACAATGAGCTGAAAGATACTAAAAAGCTCCGTAGAGCTGAGGGGAACTGTAGAGTTAGGTGACAATTCTCTGTGGGTTAGTCACTGCAAGCACCTCAAAGTAAACGTCAATGCTAATTAGCATTAACATGCTAAGACATTAACTAAACACAGAGCGAGTGACCGCAATCTGACCACTGAGACTGGTTGACACAGAGAAACCTGGCAAGACAGACTATGTCAGTTCTGCTAACAACTTCCTGCTACACTGCAGGCTGTATAAAAACAGAAGAGCTAAGTTCTTTATTAAAATAAAACATATATACCAAAAATATGACAAACTCTCAGACCAAAACAAAATTCAATATGTGTTTGGGAAAAAACAGACACTGCATGCAAAAAAGAAAAGTACTCACACACTGAATCAGAGCTACCCTAAAGGAATAGTTCGACATTTTGGGAAACATCCTTTTCTTGCTGAAAGTTAGATGAGAGAATTGATACCACTAAATCTGCATGGTAAATATGAAGCTAGCGCCAGCAGCCAGTAAGCTTAGCTTAGCACAAAAACTGGTGGGAAGCAGCTAGCCTGGCTCTGTCCCAAGGTAACAAAATCCACAGTTCCTGCGCCCAGCCAAGAAATAGTCTGGCACATAACCCCCTGTAAAAAAACGTATTGTTTTACACTTTTTCAAACGAAATGTAAGGTGTTACAGGTGCAGGTAGGCAAATTTTGTAGTCTGTGGACAGAGGCAGGCTGGCTGTTTGCCCCTGTCTTCATACTAAGCTAAGCTAAATGGCTGCTGGTGCTAGCTTCATGTTTATGGTACAGACTATACCCAACATAGGTCTTCCTCAGGCAAATATGCACAAAGATTTTGGGTTAAAACATTGCTAATAAAAGCTTAAGGGAGCTCTGGTTTCAGTGTATGGGTATTTTTCTATTGCATTCGCGTTAATGTTTTGGTATCCAGCACCTATTCCGCTCAGGTTTTGTGGATGTGCACATAACATCTTGAAACTGTACTGAGCTCCTTAAAAATCCTATTTTTGATTTTTTAAATGTATCTCTTTGTTTATTATTTACACCATCAGTCACAGTCCATTGTTAAACTACATCTCATTTTATTGAACACACTTTCTGTCTCTCTCTTTCTTCACTATTTATGACCCACTTCAGAGTCCTCTCCTCTCCGTCCATATATCTCTCCCACACGTCCCCACCATCCCCCTCTCCAATCAACTAAACGAACTCCTCTGTCCTTCCTTATCTTCTCCTCCTCATCCCTTTTTAATATGACCTCACTGCCACACACACACACACACACACACACACACACACACACACACACACAGACACACACAAGGTCACTGTCACACAGTGTAAACAGTAAATGTGAAAGCAGCATCTAACCCAATTAATGATACAGGAAAAGAGGCTGATATCCGGTGGCCTTTAGCTATCTGGTTCTCTAGAAGCTACGCTGAAACATCAAACTGTTACATCATTTTCTCGATACACATTGACACCACATTTTTCACAGCCATGTGGTGTATGAATTTATAAGTTTCATAGGGGGAGGCAACAGCACTTTAAAAATAGTTACTTCCTGTAAAATTCGAGTAAATAAGAAACAGTACATATGCAATTATTGTATCAAAATCACCATTACTGTAATTTGTCAAAATATAAATGTTAATAATAAAAAAATCTCAGTGTATTTCAATGAGACGATGGAGGAGCAGCATTCCACTGGTAACAAATGGAGGCATCTAGTGGTCCTAATTGCTCACTGCTGGTATCTTTATGAATGACTAGCCAAATCTGTCTCATTACTACATACCTCTGGAGTGTTTAGCCAAGTGATATTTAGTGTAGTGAGTTTTAACACGCTAATTGGGCTTGAAGCTTTCCTGTCTGTTACTAAACTGATGCCAATCTCAGATTTGACTGTGACTCATCATCTCACATCCAGATAAAGATGGCAGCTTCCAGCCTCCCTATCTGGAGCCATAAAACACAGTCTAACACAGACAGGAGGCTAATCTTGCTGCACATTTGCATCGCAGAGAATCAGGGAGCTGTTAAGTGTTCATCTGATGACTGCAGGCTGCTGCAGTCAGCTTGTTTCCTGTAGACACACTGTGATAGTACAGAGTGTTAGATCTGTGGGGAAACAGTGCTAAATGAAAATGTAGTGAGATATAGTCAGTCACAGGTTCAAACAAAACACACATCAGGCATCAAAATTAAAGGGAAAATTGTTACTGATAAAATGGTAACACGGTACAGTAAGGTACACAAATACATGTCTATTTGCGAGTTGAAATGAAACATATTAGAAACTAATTAAAGATTTAATGATCAGTTTACTGATCTGGTCATGGGAAGTACTACTGAGCCTGTGAAACAGTTGTATAGTAAAGTTGCACTGGAGAGAGCTTTCTAAAATCTGAGACTAAAACCCCTTATGTGTATCACAGTTTGGACCTGAAGACTACAAATGTAGATAGCATGTGTTTATTAATGGGGGCTTCTATAAGCAAGGAGGATCTAACAAACAGATGCTATTCATTGCATTATGGGAAATGTAGGATCCAGCATTTTTGGCACTTGATCTGTATAGGGACTAATAGTCAGGAAATCTTGGCTTCTGCTTCTTTGATTTCTATTTTAAATCTGTCTCATATGAGTCCTTCACCTTCATGGAAGTGCAATACTAAATTGCTGTAGTACCCCTTTAATGTATTAGTTGACAAGTAGTTCCTGAATAAGTAATGATCCCATTCACAGTAGTAGCTGCTGGTCAGTGTGTTAGGATGAGCTTAAGTGGAGACAAAATAATAAGTAATATGTAAGACGGTGCTAATAATTTAAGAAAGTTATTGGTTAAAAGTTAAAAGTGTTCATTACCACAGTAGACACTGGTTCATTAATACAGTATCGAGACATCTGCTCTTAAGTAACTTATGATGAATGATTACTGTATGTAGTCCTTGATTCAGAGTTATTCAGTAACTTTGACACTTCAGTAATTAGTTCCTGATTTACTCGTCACTCATGTCTTGGAAAACACTCCAGATTTTGTGGCCCTCATGATCAAATGTAACCTTTAAAAGCAAATGAGATCATTCTCAGGACTTCACCAGGAAAATAATTGTTTGAGGTCTTTGCACTCTCTTCTTGAACTAAAATGACATAAGTAGTCAGAAACACCTCCTCCTGGTTCCTGTGTCGTTATGTAAAATGTTTTTGTATTTACTAGACCGTCACAGTTATGAAGGGAAGACAATAAAACATCATCAGTTGTCTGACCCAAAACTATTGTGTTATATACAGTAAAACTAGAACACAGGGTGGTTACGTGTGTGTGTGTGATGACATGAGTGGATTAATAACAGGATCTCAGTTTGCCTTTGTTTATGTGATGTTGTATTGGAAGTGACACAATAGTTTGTGTTTATCTGTGAATGAGCGAGTGTGAGTCTGTGTGCTTTTCAGACCAAGAGTGTGTATAGAAAGTGGGTAATGAGCAGTATATGTATCCTACTGTCATGAATGCATGTGGGGTTTTTTTTGACAGAGAAAGAAGAGCATGAGTCTATCCGAGGCTGGCAAGAAAATACTGACAAATCTGATGTCTTTAATAGACTTTTTAATGGAGTGTGCAGAGATAATGTCTTTCCAGTGCATCTCCGCCCTTGCTGCAGGGCTCTGTCACAGCAACCTCACCATCCCACTGTTGTGGCAACCTCTTTTCAACATTGTACAATCCCATCGAGGGACAAGATGTCAGATTGGACAGTTTCAAACGCTAGATTAGGAGTCCCTGTTTACTCCAGTGTTCAAATCTAAACAACAAGCTCTGACAGTGAAGATGTAAACACACATGTTGATGAGTCATAGCAGCAATTATGACCATTTTCTCAACATAAATAAACAAATAAGAGACAGCCATGCAGATGGAGAGATGGAGAGCAGAGTTGCAGTAGGAATATCCTACTCTGATAGTTGCTGTGAACAATTTTCTTTGCACAAGCATAACTAGGAACTTTCTGTTTTCCCCAAATCTAAACAAAATTTAAAGGGAAACATCCCTTGTACACCCTTTACTGTGTACTGTCATACAGAGGGGGTGTGATCCATGCTTCTGTAAAGTGTAAAGTCTCTGTGGTCCTGGGGAATTAAGAGTTAGAAGAGTATGTTTGGTTTGTGAGATTGAGAAGAAGACAGAAAGAGGGAGGGTGGGTGGGAGTGGGGACGTGCAGAAGTACAGATGCATCAGGAGGAGTGAGGTCAGTGATGGGACAGCAGCAACGTGGACAGTACTGCAGATCAGTGGTTCCCAACTTTTTTTTACCTGACATATACCCCCACAGTCCTGTCAGAACATCATGTTCCAGAGATGTTCATTTGGAATTGATTTTAAACTGGATGTTATTTACCACTAATACTTTTATAAAGCAATAATGTTTTCATACATTTGAACCAAAGTTTAGGTCAGTTTGATCAATCAAAAGTAACAGAAGCTGGACCTTTCAACCACTTAATCCTGACCTTTAACTATATTTCCACCATTTGTCCGATACATTTAGCGTTAACTGTTTCAACTATTTATCTGTCACTTTTAGCAAACCATTTCAAATGTTTATATGTTAATTTAGCTATATATTTCAGCTTTGTTTACTTTTACTCTTAGCTAACTGTTGAGACTTCTCTGCCAGCGTGTTAACTAGTTTTCATGCACTCTCAATCAGGTGTTTATTTCTATTTTTCCACGTACCCCGTGGTAACTGCAGAAGCAGTGGTTGGGATTCACTGTTGGAGATGATATGATTAACTGTGTTAATGTCTGTGCTGTACTGTTTGTGTTGTTAAATAGGTCTGAATTTCACATTTTAGCCTGCAGACAGGGACCATAAAAGAAATACGGCCGTGTTAATCCCTGTTATTTTAACCATGACAAGCAGTCTGCACGCAGTGGATGGAATGCATGGAAGCTCCCTCACAACTCTCCATAACTCACAGTATGGATCCTGTCTGACTGGGTCGTGGCCTCTTGATTAAAATACAACCAGAGTGAAGCTCCCTCCTCCCTCCCTGGCTATTACTTAAAGCCAGTCAGAGTTGAAAGTTATGAAGTTTTGAGTTACCAACAACCTAAAGTAGAAAAAAACCATTACAAATACATATGTACAGACTTAAAGACTAGATTTAAACATCTTGCAACTGAAGGACAGAGTGGGTTGAATTTAGAAATATTCAAAACCTTTAAAAAGAGAGGTAAGAAAAAGAGAAGACCTTTTGGGAAGTAGGCAGCTAAGCAGATAGAGGGGGGAAAGACTTTGTCTAGGTCTACGTCTACATTCGGAGATGCATAAACCATTCTGAGTTTACAAGGTGGAGAAGAAGAGAAAATGAAAAAGGGAAAGGATTGATGGACAGTTCTTCAGGGGGAAATAATAGAGTAAAAAAAAGTTGTGATCTACAAGTGTGTATGTGTGTGCATACCACTCCTAGTGTCTGTTTGTGCCCTTTTGGTTCTTCCTCTGTGTTTGTCTGTGTGTGTGTGTGTGTGGCTGGCGGGGCATGGTCTCCCAGGAACCTCCAATCAAGAACTGACACACCTGCTACATTCCTGCTGTTACTCACCTGATCTCCATCCACTAATCAACACCTGACAGTATATATACCCTGCTCTTCCATCCAGACTTCACGAGATTGTCTGTTTATCTATACTCTTCAGCCTCTAACCATGATCTACAATAGAGTATGTTGTTTGTATATCTAAGACTCTGACTAACCCTTTGAATTCCTGTGTCCAGGCTCACCTCAGCCACCATCTCCTCACCATGGACTCTCCACCGCTCCACCTCCACCTCAACCTGCTGTTCTTGTTCCACCTGCCTGCTCTTACCAACCACTCGCAGGCCAGCCATCACCCCCTGGTCCACCGGCTCCTGGCGTTCCCCTCCACACACCTGGTGTCTACTCGTGGTTACAATAAATTTAAACTAATTATTCCAACTATCTCGGTGTCAGTCGTGCTTTTGGGTCCAGAATCTCTGTGTGCCCTAACATAAATGGCAACTTATCCAAATGCTCTCTTGATACAAAGTGTACTTTTTCAGCAAGAAGTTATTTTCTCAATGTTTAATTTCACTTGTTTTAATGTGAATCTTTGTGGTAATTTTGAGAATCATTGTCTCACTAAGGAAATATTAATGCTTAAAAGGAAGTACTGTACTGTATGCATTTATTGACAAGTGTCTCGGGCACATCGCAGTCAGCTGTGGTGCTATTTGCTCATCCCACCTTATGCTACTCCTCCATTGCTCTCTTGTATCTGCCCTAGGAATGGGTTATATTGCAACATTTTTCAACAAACTTTGAAAGGTTTCTAAACAGTGCTGTCACCAAAGCCACAAAGTGTTAGGACTTGTAATTGAATAAGTCTAGCATGTAGTATATATGGAGAGAAGAGAATTAATTGGCTATTTCCTTGGGTGTTTCCCTTGGAACCAAAGTAAAAACTTATCTCAATTGGCAGCAGATTGTATGAGCAAACTTCAAACACTGAATCTTTTTTTTTTCTTTATTCCTGCAAGTTTCAGGCCATTTTCAAAGGTGGTGATCATTCATATCAGAGAATTACCATGTTATTACACATGATAGCTGAGGAAAAGGTTGGTTTCACTTGGATTGGAACAATTTAAAAACATCCTCCCAAACTGCGAATAAAAGTCAAGAAAAACCTGTTTGTGTATCTGATGTTAAGAGATTGTCTCAGCACCTTTAGATATATAATCGATGACTCATAAAGGAAAACTTAACTTACTTCTTTCTCATGTTGTGTGAATGACCTCTTGAACTACCCTTATTAAAAACTGTGCTAGCTTATATGTACATAAAATGTGTATTGGGTCAACAAAAAGTGATGCTTGTGAAAGATGTCTTCATATTGATTTTTTTGTGTATGTGACCTTTTACAGCCAGCAATCACTTCTACTTATTGCAGAAGTGATTGCTGCATTCTTCAACTGGTACACTTATCTCTGATAATCACCTTCAGTTTGAGTTTGTGGCTGACAGCCAATGTATATAACCATTCTGGCTTAATTAGGAAATTCCTCCATTGTCTTTATTATTTGGTCTGGAACTAGAAATGCTTTGGTTTCTTTCCTGCTTATAACTTTTTTCAAGGAGAGCAAACATTCAAAGCCTTTTTAGACTGATGTTTAAACTTGAACCGGGTCACTTTTTGTCTGCTGGTGATGTTCTTTGAAGCTCTTTCCAGCTGCTCTGATAAAATGTGTAATCAAAATATACAGTCAATCATCATAATGACACCATCTACTTTAATCAGGCCCCTTTTCTTTTCTCCCTTTCCTTCTTTTCTTTCTGTTTGTTCTTTGATTATTACAATACAGAATCTAACATGGCAAAATGGCCATGAATATGAAAATCCATCAACAGGTAGTGAGTCTGTTCAGACAATTTAACAGCGGTTATAGACACTGTCCCATAAAATGTTACTGGCTGTGATGTTTATAAGTAACCTGAAAACAAAATTTACATAAAAACTGCACCTCATCTCTTCATGGAAATGTAATGACTGTGTCTGATTTGCATTATGTCTTGTTTAGAGTATGTCAACGTCACACATTGGAGCTTGCACTTCTTTATTTATGGATAAGAATGGAGAATCAGGGGTGTAAAATACAGGAAAAGATCAAATACAACATTCATTTGCATTTGGCAATTCGGCATTTTCTGTTGTATCTGTGTTTGCACTTCACATTGTGAGCTATGGGCAAATGAAATACAAACATGATAACATGACAAACGTGTACACCTATTCCAAGTAAAGCAGTCATGCAAACTTGATAGCTGTTTTACCTGGCTGAACGTTAAAGGAATAGTTCAACATTTTGAGAAACACAGTACACTTATTGTCTTGCTTGCTGAGAGTTAGATGAGCCAGGCTTGCTGTCTCCCTGTTTCCAGTCTTTGTGCTAAACTAACCTAACCAGCTGCTGGCCGTAGCTTTATATTCAGTGGACTCATATGAAAGTGATATTAATCTTCACATCTAACTATAAGCAAGAAAGTGAATGACAGTATTTTCAAAAATGTCGAACTTCCTTTAACATGGATAGCACTTGCTCTCTTTTTAACCATGCTAGCAGCAGTGTGGCTCTAGGTATAGCAATGTCGGTCTGTCTACCACTTTGGTTCAGACTTAAAAATCTCAACAACAACCCGAATGGATTGCCATGAAATTTTTTAAAGACATTCATGGTCCCAACAGGATGAATCCTACTGAGTTTGGCGATCCTTTTCATCTAGCGCCATCATCAGGTGATTTTTTTTTTTGTCCAGTATTTTGGTTTATGACTAAATACCTGCAAAACTAATCCCACCAGCCTCAGCTGTACTCTGTCTTTAATGCAGATTAGGAAACGTTACCGTGCTGACATGCTAAAGTAAGATGGTGAACATTGTAAACTTTATACCTGCAAAACATCGGCATGTCAGCATCGCCACTGTGACCATGTTAGCATGCTGATGTTAGCAGATGCTGATGTTCAGCAAAGTGTAAATTCACCATATTCTGGTTCTGCCTTATTTAAATGTTTCAAATACATCACTAAAGCTCTTTCCAGCAGCTATAGAATTGTTAAGTATATTACCTAAATAGAGTTATTGATTTCTGGTTTATTTAAAGTGGTTGCATCCATATTAATACTGGAGATTCAACATGTCAGCTATGAAGGTATTTCAGTGCTTTTATAAGGACCCATGCATGAAGAATTATTATTTCATGACTGTAGTGCTTCATTAATTATTGGGAATGTACATGAATTAACACAATCTCATGCATATCTAAATTCTACATTAATCAGTGCATGAATAAATGACAATGAGGACAAAAAAAGTAAAAGAGAAAAGGAGAAAGAGACAGAAGTGAGGGATACAAGTGAGGATAAAATGCCACCAGGATGAGTGGAGTTTGTGATGCGGCAGTTACAAATGATGCTCTCCATTATTTGAAATAGACCATTGACATTTTGGAGAGTACTGTGGGAACAAGGGTTGCCAGAGCTTGATAGTGTAGTGGCATGGAGAGTAGACCTCTGTGTTTGTTTCTGCAAATGTTCAAAAGGTCAACAAAAGCAAACCTAGTGAATAGTGAATGTTTAGTTAAGTTCTTTTACAAAAACTTGCAAAACCAATTCTGACACTCTCCAGGGAAAGGAGGTAAAGTTCACAATGTATGTGCTTGTCATCAAGTTTTAAAAATATTGCATATGTTGCTAAATGTTGAGACAAACACCAGTGGTGTAAAGGGAACTTGTGAAGACAAATTTACAACTAGAACAGACTAGAAAAAGCCCTGTACTCTGTGTCCTTTACAACGTCCACATCATGCCAGTAATTTGCAGTGTAGACTTGTAAAGCATGGAAATGAAGCATTGATATTGACCATATTATGCTGAATGTGGGGTAATGTGTCTCAGGTTGATGTACTGCACTATTTGACTTAAAGCAATCAGGGTAGAATAAAAGCACACTGCTTACAACAATATAATATACAGCTGCTGCTGTATGAGTAACACTGTATGTATGACCACAGTGTAACTTCAATACACTCAGGCGGAGGTCTAAGGTCTAAATGATGTGTGCATGTTTATGAATTCAGGCAGATAGCATACATTAGCATTCCTTCCGAGAAACCTCTGCCTGCACACTAGCAGCATCATCTCACACATGAAACTACTTGACTCTTGATCTCTTGACAGAGGAAGGTGGGGAGATAGGAGGAAACAAACATTAGAAAAAACACAGAGAAAAAAAAACATGTACTGTATATGGCAACAAAAGCACAAATGGAGAGAGCAGGCCTGCAGACAAACATGCTGCAACAATCCCCAGATGACTACATAACGTTTCCTTGGGAATGGTGGCTCACAGTTACCAGTTCATATTATCTCTATCTCCATTAGTCATCATCAGTAGGCCTCTTACAACATCCATTTTAAAACTCTGTCACAAAGCGGTGGCAGCTTCGGCATTCCAGGGCACTATTAAGAGGTCAGAAAATCACCCACTCAACACAGCACATCTTTAGCAATGCAACACATGTATTAAGAGATGTTAATGTTGCATGAACACATCAGAGCAATTCACAGCTAGATAAGCTGTCCCGCTACTTTAAAGTACTGGTAATTACAATGGTTTTCCAATTTTATTCAATATTTTACCCAAAATCTGTCTTTTGAGTATCAAGCGCTCGTGATTGTGTGTTGCTTGCATATTAAAAGAGGTTGTACTCAACTTGAATACAGCCTGCTGGAATGGATTCCAGTGGAGACCAAGAATCAAAACATCTATAAAAACTCTTTCAAAGTATTATTACAGCTAATCCAAGTCTCTGCTGTAAACACTAATGCCAAAAGGTGGCCAGTTCCTTCTGGCAGGAGGAGATAGCTATCAACCACTACGTTTCCGATGACAGAATTGGGGGGCCGTGTTCGACAAATGTAGCAACTTTCTGAAACCGACAATCAAACATCCACGCCCACTTCACATAGTGGTTGGCCAGGTGTGTCGAGGTGAGAAAGTAACTAGGGTTTGAACTTCTCTCTCAAATTCTTTTTTCTTTCTTCACGCAAATATTTTAGTAAATATTTAGTCGTTTGTTGAAAGCATAGCCCTTTAATCCCCAACTGGTCCAGTCGAGCTACTTTGTGGCTGTCAGGTCAGGCTGTGGTTGTAGTGGGCAGCTTCCAGGTGTAAGCGTGTGCAACTCTGTGAATGTGAACAGGGCATTCCTTAAAACAAAAAAAGTCATATCAAACTTCTATTCAGCCATGTTGTGTGTTGTTTAAAGAAAGTGCAGCATCACACAAGTTCACTTTCATCGTTCCCAAGAGCTAAACATCTATCATGCAGAGACTTAAATATTGTCAAATGTAAGGAATTCAAATGTAGCTTCAAAATGCAAATGCTGATGGGAAAATGGAAGGCTAGTCCCAAGTGTCAAATGCTCAAGTAATAATCGTGTTTTCAACATGTTAATCACTTCCTTGTTGTAGCAGCTGTGGCTCTGCAGTGATAGATTAACAGCACACCCAAACTGAAGACTGATGAAGTTTTAAATTCACTTTTGAGCAGTGCTGGAGGGGGGCTATGGTGTGAACATTTAAAGCTTTAACACAGACTCATAAATTTAATAAAACAAACAAAAACAAAAAACGTACTTACGAAAGCTGAATTAAGCATGGGAGATGAAGGCAAGAAACAAAAACAGAATAATGGGCGAAAGAAGGAGATGCTGGAATATTTAGTGCCATAATCCATACATTTTAAATGACATGTTGCACTCGATCAGTTTAATGTTCAAGTATTGATTTATAATATTGAAGTATCACCACAATTGCTTAAAATGGTATTCTTTTCTTCTACATATTGTCACAAGGTGGATTGCTTGCTGTTTTTATAGAGAGCCATGCACAAGAGCTGTCTGTTATTTGCTGTTTCCTGTACAGCGCTCTGTGGCAAAGCTGATAAAGATTACTAGCCCATATCATACACACTACCATATTTTATTTTATTCCCGATTCTTTACTGAACAGAGAGGAAGTGCAGAAATGTAGGCGAGCAGGTTCAAAACCACCCTTCAACTACACTGAGGTGTCCTTTTAGTCCTTTAATAGAAAACTGAATCTTTACCAGCTCCAGCACTACTGTTCTGCAAATGAGTCTGAACTCTGAATAAAATTAAAACTATTTCAGCAGAACTGTAGGCGTCAGTGTCCTTTACATCATTTTTCCATTGGTTTTATCTGTTTGCTGAAGTCACCAAAAAAATCATAAAGGTGTTGGGCAAGTTTCTTTAAAAGTGTAATTAATTGCTCATTACATATTACTCATTGGAAAAGTAATTACATTACTTTACTAATTACCCCACAGCAAAAGTGAATACTTATAGTTCTCGTTACTCCACACCCACATGTCACATATTCCATGACCATCAACAGCTATCTTATCGTCAGCCCGTCAGATACCCGCCAACTCTGAACAAAACCAGCTGATTCCTGATTGGCAAGCCAGTTAAGAATTCACAACACATAAATACGACAACTTTAGAGTTACCAAGACGCATTTCTCTTCTTTCGGTAGAGGCTAACTGCCTCCCCACACCTCCAGCCCCTGCGCCAAGCTAACATGCACCAGACTCCTCCAAATAACTCCCTGTAACAATGGCGTGTCTATACAGGAGGCAATCACATTTTTCATTTCTCATCTCACACACGTCTAACGGAACAGTTACAGATGTCTACACAGGCCGCACCACGACGGCTTTCGCTTGCGCCAAAGTTCAACTAGATTGAACTACACCTTACACTACTCTTTCCTGAAGATATATTTTATATTTCTATGTAGTGATCAGATTACTATAACATATTAGGCTACTAAGAAATGCATTATTGTCCAACACTGGGTATAAGTTGTCCCTTCAAAACATTTGCAACAAAGCTAAAAGAGGGAGGAGGAGATCAATCAAACACAATCTGTACACACAGTCCTGAAAAGAGGTCTAATCAGCTCAACTAAGTAGCAGCCATAAAGCCACATGAATTTCTTGTAGGTTCAAAGTACAGTAAAGATGGCAAAGCTTAGTGCAACATTTGTGACGTTATTTCACCTTGTTGTGGGTAGTCAGGTAACATGCACGCGGAATATCCAGTATGTGTATTACTGACTTAAAGAAGCGGTGTGTAAGAATTAGTGGCATCTAGCAGTGAATTTGCAGTTTGCAACCATTTGAATACCCTCGCCTCAAACATTTCAAACATTCAAATAGCTGGTTTGTGTCCTTCTGCCTGAAGTCCCCTCTCCTAATCAAGAGCCCATAATTCCTAGCTACGCCCCTGGCCATTACTGGCATCACTTGTTTGTGGCAGTGAAACTAGGCCAGTAACTTCAGGGAAGTTTCCAACAAACATTTGCATTGGCTGCTCGGCTTTGTGCGGTGTTAGTAAAGGGACCCCGCTGACGCATTCCTTTACTCTGCTTGGCCAGCTATGGCAATAATGTGGGATGACTGTTTTTCATTTCTCCTCATAGTCCACAGATCAGGCTATGTCGGCCGGGTTGAAGCTGTGACACATCGGCGGTGATACAGAAGCAGAAGGGGGTGAACTGATGATGAGAGAAGTGGCAAACTAAAACTTCCCCGAGTGACGCGCCCGGCCGCGGCTCCTCCCTGTTAACAGCAACGCAAAAAAGTTTCGCACTCTCAATTTCTCCTGATGAAGCGATAGCTTGGCGGAGTGCGTTAGGACTGAGAGATAAATTCAAGGGTTTGTCATTTCAAGCCAGAAAGAAGTCTGGACATGAAAGCACTCAACTGGTAGAAAAGTCACTTGAATCTTTTCCCCAAGCTTGCGGCATCATGAAGCCACTGCTGCGCTTCAGCGTCTCACTGTGGACTCTTCTGGTCTTCTGCGCTTTGCTCAAGGTAGAAGGCTTTCATTCATTTACATTTAGCACAGAATTAAACCAGGTGGTACAGTTTGGTTCATGGGAAACGACAACAGGGCGCTTTGTTTGGATGATGAAGGTCAGTTTTTTCTTTACCACAGGCGTGTGACTGCACCTGTTGCGCAGGTAGCTGCTATGCTGTAAGGTCATTTACTTACTCCAAAGTTGGTGCAGCAGACTGCATGAGAAAAGTTCATGAAAAATATAAATTCCAAAACTATTTCATCCTGGTGTCAGCAAAGAAGGTTTGGAGACTGTCACGGCACACAATAAGATGAATGATGGTCCTTTGAGAGTTTTAATTGGATTTAAATTTATGTCAGCAAGTAATTAATACACCGACCTTCAGCTGGCGAGGTTTAACAATGGTGGGCTATTTTTTGGAAGACGTGGAGAGAATATATTAGGTCTAACGATGTTGGATTTATTTATAGAATTAAAAATTAAAATAAAAAAAATAAAAAAAATTTTTTTTGGGTACTTAATTATTTTGTAATAATTCATGCAAGTACTCTAATGCCATACTTATTCTATATTTTGAATCTCTTTATTGGTCAATTATTTACTCAGGATTGCACAGGTTGGTATCCAGTGACCTGGCCTGTAGTGTGAAATGTGTTAAAATGTATGGATACCTAACAGAACACCAGACCCACCTGTCCTTGTCCCACTGGTTTTTCTGGAGAGACAGAGACAGAGACAGATAGAGGTTGAGAATGGCATGTGTGGATGTGTGGGGCCAACACAAAGGGGTCAGGTATGAAGGTATTACTGGAGCAAAACAACTGAGCACAGTGGAATCTGTATTTGTAGAAAATAGTCACATGTGTATCAGTAAATTTGAAGTCACGGAGGAGTTGCAAACTTGTAGAATTTTTTTTCTCTCCCACAAACACAATCACAACAGTTACACCATCTCACATTCTTTATTGCAGGTGCACAAGTCCTATGCTACGAATCACAAATCAAGAAACCCATAAGCTCACATTTTTGCTACAGTTGCTGCAGTGAATATGGTGCAAAACGCATTCACGCACCCCATATCAAAAAATGTGAAGTCATTAATTAGCAGAGGTTTACTGTCAGAAATCCTGATGGGATATTAGTTTGTTACTCAGGACTATCTAAACTGCTTTTATGCGCTTTCAGTCATTTCTTGGAACAACGGTTTTACCTTCACATTCAAATATTACACAGCATGAGGTCGCCTCAGAATATAACCTCTGCATGTCCTTATTTTTGCGAGTGGAAGTTCTTTTTTTTAATAGGCTAACACTGTGACTGCACACAATTCCAGCTGTCAGTAGAGCAGTTCCACTAAAATGTTTATTGCACATAATGTATAATATCAGTTTCAATTGTAAAAATCAGCATGAAGCGTTATTCACTTAGGATCAATGAATAATTACAATGAATAACTGGACATTATATGTTAATATAATATAACATATAATCTCTATATATAAATATATAGATGCAGCTGCAGAATGCCACACAGAATGAACAGGCCGGGTGTCAACAAAAATACAGACACAACCAGAGCTACACATAATATAGCCTGTATGCTTGATCAAATTGTTAACTCATAGTCCTTCAGAATGAACGTTTCCCATTACTCAGCAATCTGATAAACAGTAAATTCATCAAATTCAGGGCCCCACGTCGCTATTTTCCAAGCTACACGGAAGTGGACGTGGTTTCATTTAAACTGGGTGGAAAAAACGATAGACAAAAGGCGTCCAAACGAGCTCCTTTGATTGGCCAAAAGGGATCTCTGAACAGTGCCCGCCTCTGGATCTACAGGTTCACAACTCACTTTTGCTCCACATTTCACTGAGATATGTGGTACAAAAGTGAGAGCACGCAGAACATTTGTCATTTGTGAGCGAAAAAACAGCATTTGAGACTCGTAGCGACAGATTCAAGCAGTTGCAGTTATTGACCAGGGACTCACACTAACTTACCAGTTTATTAGGTGCAACTACAGTCTGATGGAATACAACAGACAGAGAGAGGTGTGTGTCATGACCTCTTGTAATTTTAAAGTAATTAGTAGATGCATTGTATTGATAACTACAGTGAGAAGTTCTAATAAAAGTTTAAAAAGTTCAAAAAGAGTACAATATAATGTATAATAATCTGTTCCTAATGAGGTCTGGTGCTGCCAATTGGCTGATTCTAGACTTTTACTCCACACACTTGGCCA
This sequence comes from Siniperca chuatsi, assembly GCF_020085105.1. Taxonomy (NCBI): domain Eukaryota; kingdom Metazoa; phylum Chordata; class Actinopteri; order Centrarchiformes; family Sinipercidae; genus Siniperca; species Siniperca chuatsi. The sequence goes on along the minus strand of NC_058045.1, from coordinate 18,723,540 downwards.
TAGCCAAAGTGCATTACATCAGGAAGTCCTTTTCAGGGATGCACAGATTCAACTTTTTCTCTCCCAATATCCACATTTAACACCTGTAAACCTCACTGAGTGGAACTCATTGGGTGGCTGGTAGGAACAGGACAGAGTATTATATTGAAAAAGAAACAGTTTTTAATGTACAGTATGTCGGCATCCACAAAATAGTATTGGCACAGATATCGATATAGGGAATGGGATCGGTGCAAGGTATTTTGTCTAGATAGATTTTCTAGTGGCATCAATAATGTGGAGTGTGTCCTAACTAGAAAACAACCACTTTCTAGACTATCCTTTCTCTAAGTGATATGATGGTTTTATACCGCATAACCTCTAAGGGAGGGGGTTTGGGTGGATATTTAGGTGTACAAAGGATAAAATGTGTGACTTGGAAAATAAAACCCACTTGATAATAATAATAAAAATAAAATAAAGATGAAAATAGAATACATAGAATTGGAAAATAAAACCACTGAATAATAATAAAAATAAAGTAAAAAATAGAATACATAGAATGTATAACAAAATACAGCATTTTAAAAGAAGTGCAGCACTGCATAAGTGCTAAGCAAAGTGCAGTTTCTGGCCTGTATCAGGAAAGTGAAAGTGAAGAGATACATTTTTTGTTTTCTTTTAAAAATTTTAGCGAGCTGGCTTCCCTGATATCTACAGGTAGTGTGTTCCAGAGCTTTGGGGCAAAATTGACAAAGGCTGCATCCCCGATTTTCTTTCGGCTTTTTCTGGGAACCTCCAATAAACCAGCAGCAGATGATCGCAGTGTTCTTGAAGTCATATAGTTAACAAGGGCGTTAGCAATGTAGCTTGGTCCTAGCCCGTTAAGGGCTTTGTATGTAAGGAGGAGGACCTTAAAATCACTTCTAAATGTTACAGGACTAACCTCAGATTTAATCCAGGGAGTCAGTTTCCCAAGAATATTAAACAGCATTTCTCTTTTTCTTTTATAGCCGACTAGTAGGATTTGAGTTTTGTTCTCATTTAATGTTAAGAAATTATTACTTGTTATGAGAACCCATTTTCTTTTGTAATAAATGTTGTTAAGGTAAGAAAAGAATCCAGTATTGTTTCACTTTAAATTTGAGGTCCCGGAGCCTGAAGCTATGATCAGGGGTATGTTGTTATTTCACCCATGCTTTGGCAATGTTAACGTCTGTTTCCCATGCCAATAAAGCCCAATTGATTTGAACATTGAATTGAGAGAGAGAGAGAGAGAGAGAGAGAGAGAGAGAATCTTTTAGTGGTCAGATGTTGTTGATGATGGCTATACGGAGCAACACAAAACCCAAAGTTCAAAGGGACCAAACATATTGTGATTCTTCTCTTTTCCAGAGAGGATGAGTTGTAAATCATAACTTAATTAATTATACTTAATACCAGAGCAATTTAGGGACAACCACATGTCTTTGCTTTCGAAAACAGTACAGGTATGCATTTGGGTCATCATCTGGATTATTCTCAGTAGTCTTTAGAATGAATCAGATGTTAAATTTAGTTTCTAGCAGTCAGATTTAAAAAAAACTACATTTGGAAACATAGTCTGGCTAAAAGCACAAAGGAAGTTACAGTAGAAAAAGGGGAAATGTTATGCTTCCCTTAATGGAAAGTTTTTGCGTACTGACATTTTCCATACTGTACATGTCGTATTCCCACCGTTAATAAAGTTAATAATCCACCTAACTACACGTCAATATGTTAACACAGTCTGTATGTTAACTACCTGTTTAAAGTGAATGTTTCTGGTAAGGTGTTCTGTTTAGTTTAAATTTGAGTTCCCCTTTTAAAAAAAGATAATTTTAGATTTTTGACCTTATATTCATGCAGCTGTCAGAGATTGATAAACATGTCAACACCATGATGCTTGTCAGTAGTCTGTGTATCTCGTAGGCCGACTAGGCTTATATTGCCTTCCTTGTCTGTCATGAATGTGTTGTAAAAGATGTCATTGTTTGTACAGTGATACAGTATTATTTCTATCTCTTGTTCCATGTCCAGTTAAACCTATTGGAGTTGATCACAGATCAGCCTCATCCAGGACTTAATATAATTCATGCAGCCTTTTGTCCCTCCAGCTGATCAGTCACATATAACACTACTGTCTCTGAAGAGGTATAATAAGGCAAAATAATTGAAAACACGTGTGCAGGGTTTGTAGGGCCTTTAAGACAAAACCATCTGATGTGGTCAGTTGTGCAGCCTGTGGTTCAGATAGTAAAGTCTCACCTTGTCATTCCTGACATGAAATTAAACTTAATTAATTTGTCATTAACAAGTCAGTGTCAGTTTACCTGAGGTGGAGTAGGTTATAGCGCCTTGTAGCCTTGACTTGATCATTTACTCGTTATAACGACATATAATAATTTCTTTTTCTAAAGATGTGCAAAATAGTCTTATGGAGAAAAGTTTTTTGTTAAAACATGATGAACTGATCTGTTTTTGTTGCTGTTTTAGCAATTGATGCCCCTCCCCCACTTTTCTACAGTGTACATACTGTAGTTTGTAGATTGACACATGCATAAATTCGCAGTTATTTATATTATTGCTTGAAAAGGGATTAAAAATAGGCCAAAAAATAAAGCGTGGTTTATAGGCAAGAGAGAGTGCATGCAAAGCTTGACACTCATTAGCAAATGACCCAGGAAAAGTACAATACTTTGCATTAGTTTTGGTATGCAGCCTTTCTCTGTTCCCATCCACTGTGTCTGTTTCTCTATCTTTGTCTGTGGCCTCCTTGCAACATGCAGAAATGAGAGAATGGTGACGTTGCTATCTATGGGAAACATCTTGGAACAAAGAAATGTGACGCTTACAAGAACTGTCCCGTATGTGGCTATGGGCTCTGTGTGATGAACACTGTCTTTCTGGCTATCTGCTATTCTGATACCTTGCACTACTGTAAAATGTGGATGACGTGTGATGACTTAATGATGTGTGATGTGCATCTGAACACGAGTGTCCCTCTCCAAAATGTATTCTTCTCACTGTATCCAAATTAGAAAGCATAAGCCTCCTTGTGTCTTGCATCCCATTATTGATCTAAAGTGCAAAAGTCACAAGTCAAGTTCTCTTTTGTGGAATGCTGCACCCTCCACCCACTCCCAACGCCCCTTCAACTGTATCAAGACAGTCCAGTTTCAAATTAACATCCCCAAACATGCTGCCTTCGACCAGGGTTGCGACTGGAAGCTCAGCATTTACAAAACGAATTACAAAGAGTCACAGTTCCCCAGTCCATGTAAATGAGACACAGGCTCCTCTCTCAGCCTCAAAGGCCTTATTGTCAGCAGATAGCTATAATTTTACCAGTGGCCTCTGAGCAAATCATGGCTAGGCAAGGCTGTAGTGGGGATGAAAAATTACTGTTTTTCTCGTTTCACTTGTCTCTCTATCACACGGTCACACTGCATTTCCAGATTGAGTGCTAGAGTGCTTCAAGTAAGATTTTTAATGCCCCATTATAGTACAAAATGACCATATTATAGTACAAAATGACCATATTACAGGCTATCTTTGGCAGTTTGATAGGGTTATTTCTCAGTATACCAATGACAACCAGGTGCTGAAATCTCTGGTTTTAAAAACTAAAAGTACGCTGTTCTTTGCCATGCTAGAGGCACAGCACAAGGATGACAATGTAGAGATGTTCAGTACATGTATGAATTAATCTTTATCAATGGTCCAGGGTCACATGGGACAGGAGCCTATCCCAGCATACATTGTTCTTTAGAATCTATATTTTAAAAGGGAAAGGACATGTATAGTTATAGTTTTTTAATAATTTAAAGGCAGTAATCCCACCCTAAATTACAGCACAAAGAAGCCAGTTAATAATACAAAACATACAGTATGCTTTCTCTGCTCTTCCTTTGCCGCAGACGCATCACACCCCACGCTCCACTTTAACACTTTTATGCTGATCACACTTCTATGATTAGCGTAATGGCCTAGCCCTCTGTATCCAGAATCTGAGCCTGTGGGTACTTATGCATTCATGCACATGTTCCTCCTGTTGCATGGCCAGCAGTGTTAGGAGGAAGCTCTAATGGCAAGTGTGTTATACTCAGATGGGTATCTGCAGCCAGCAGCTCAGCACTCTGAACAGCGCAGCACAATGCTGAGGACAGAAAATAGTACGTCACTCATTTCCATAGCCTCTGATGGCCCGCGATAGCAGCGGCAGGACTGTGGTGTGGGAGGCTGATACTGTACCTGGAGACAAACACACTCACACTTGCTAAAGCCGTCATGCGCGGGGAGTTTTTGGAAGCAGTGGATATTTTTAGACATTGCTTTCGGCATTTTTTTATGATTCATGTTCCTATAGTATTTCACAGGAGGACACTCATATTGAATTTCTCTTGCAAAGTTTTGTATTTTCACAGAAATGCTATCACTTGCAAATGCTGTATCATATATAATACAGAATGCAAAATATGTAAAAAACACACACCCTAAAAGGATCATGTAGAAAAATAATATATCAGCAGTAGATGTGGTCCAAATTACAGGAACCAAGACTTTTTTATTTTTTTATTTTCTGTACCTAAAAACTCCTATTTCATCAAAATCAGTGTTACAACTGCCACTGCAGATAATAAGTTAGATCTTAGGGTTAAGTAGTTTATAATGTACATTAATTTAATATTTTATCTTCATCAGTAGTCATTGCTTAATAGGGTAGTATATACTAGTATCACCATTTTCAAAAAACTCCAATGTCCACAGATCATTAAGGATCCAGATTTTGACCCATGCGTTGTGGTATTGAATATAGGTTAATTAGCAATGGTTTGGGCCTTTTTATTTATAAATATAGACTACTGAAAGAGAAGTACTGATCACTGGAGGTATATGAGAAAATGGTTTTGTTATGTGGGTGAACTGACCCTTTAAAACTGCAGCATGGGTTCTTTTGTAGTGCTCTGTGGTGTCAACTGCTCATAGCTTTGTAGCTTAAGAGAGGTCAAAGGTCATGGGTTCCCCTGAAATTGTGAATTAATCGGAGGCAAAGATCTCAATGTTGCAAGGCAGAATCAGTCATTGATACACTTACAAACAAACTTTAATACTGTACACGACCAATTGTGATATTTACTTTTTAGTTAAAATCAAGTGTATTCCTTTAATAAACTCTCTGACTGAATGTAAATTAGCCTGCAATACAACATTGGCGTGAGAGAATTACACATTGCACACTACAGAGGAAGGAACAGTACAGTCTGTCAAGGGATGTTTTGGCAGCAGCAATGCTCTAAAATGTCTTTAAGAAAACCGAGACCAGTTTAAGTGAGACAACCGTTGATATATTAGCTAATGCCGTGTGGCTCTTGTCGTCCTTTATTTGACCTTAATGAGCTGGAGATATGAAGTACAGCATAGTGCTTAACTTAAAAATCCTTTATGTTGTTCACATCTGTTATCAGGAGTCTCTGGGTGGGTTCAGGAAGTGCCAGGAAGTTATCTTAGAACAGAAACAATGAGTAGGTCGCTCATGAGCTACTGAGGCAATGAACTTTAAATAGAGAACAAGCTACCAGTTTATTAGAAGCTGACAGAAGAAAGTGAGAATTGCAACTTTCATTAATCTCACTACACATTATATGTGATGTTTGCATCAGGAGATGAACTTTAGCATTTTGAATTGGAAAGTTAGTAGAGAGGATTTGGCTTGTGATGTGCTTTTGAATATACTATATGTACACACACAGATACAGACACACACAAGCAGTCTTTAAAGCTGAATACGCAGACAAAAGTCATTTTCTTTTATGAAATATTTTGTTTACTCACACTGTGATCTCACTATGACTGTGGCTGACTCAAATCGTTAAACACAAGGAGAAATGTTAGTTGAAAATATGCAATATTAGTGATGAAATAGTATATATGTCAAAACGTTTAATGGCCCTGCACATCCACACAGGTGATTTCAATTACTCCCCCAGTTAGACCTCTAGTCAGGTTGAAGTTCGGTGAAGCTATGCTGGGAATCACATGACAACAACAAACTTTATGAACTAATAATAGTGATACAGGTGACAAAGCTAACAAGTAACAGAGCTAAAAGAACTGTCAATCAAGCACAGTCCATATGCACCCAAAAAGCTATTCCGGAAAAGGTCAAATAGAAGAAGGAAAGGAAAAATCAATAAAGGAAAGGAGAAGAATACTATCGACAACATTATGCATTTCTTCCTTGTGAACCTTGCTTGCTTTGTGTTGCTAATCATCAAGACACACAAACACACACACACACACAGAAATGTTGAATCAGATAACACGATTTTGCAGAAATTACAACTGTAGAGGAATCCACTTTCTCCACTCAGCAAGTCAACAAGGGCACCACCAGCAACTCTTTTACATTACGCAGCTTTGCGTAATTCAAGAAGCAGGAATGTTACGTGTTATGCATTCCTTTTTTCTTCATGTTTTTTGTTCCAAATTATCAGATTATGAGGAGCTAAGGTTAAATGGGCTGATCCCTGAGCAAACAGCTTTTAAGGTGATTTCTTGATTGTTTTTGGGTCTGAGTGTTATAACGGAGGAAGGAACTGGGGTGTTATCAGGAGCAGCTTAAAGGCAAGGAATCAGAGAGTAGCAGGCGGGCTGCCTTTAGGGTTGATGTAATGTTTATATAGTGGTCAGTACAGCCATTTCCTCCTCCTCCTGCAGATGGGCCCAGTCAAAGGGCAGTGATATACTACATAGGACAAAGTCCCAGCCAAGTAGGTTTCACAATGAAAAATAAATATTGCTCCTCAAGTGAAAGTCTGATGGTGATGGTGAAAGCTTCTAAGAATTGTATATCTTCAGACTCAATACTATAATAAGCTGCTACTATTAGTGGTTTTACATAAAGAACATACATACATTAGAACATACAGTATATCTAACACATATCAGTTAGAAAAAATAACAACCATATTGAATTGCCCAATAATCCAAGTGATCCTATAAGGTCCTGCAAAAGCATGAGACTGAGACTAGGATGTGCACATGGGTGGGGCTGAGTCCCAGTGGAATGCATAAAAAAATGACATCCATTATTTGAACTTCAGTATTTCTAAGGCAGTATTCCCCAAATGGGAGCTTGGATTATTTCTGCTCTCTGAGTCAGTGCCAAGGCGTAATGGCTTGAGACGTTGTTTTGTTTGTTTAGTAAGGAGAAAATAAGGGATACTTAGGACGAGTGCCAAGGGAAATAAAACATTTGAGAATCATAGCTCAGAGAAAGTCACATCCCCAGAGGTCAGTTTGACATGAATATTTGTAAAACATGAGATTAAGACCCAGCTTTCACATAATGGTATGTGACCTTTATCATATTCTTGTGGAGCTTGAAGAGGTTTTAGTTTGTCAGATTCTGTTCAGACACAGACAGCAAGCGGTTTTCTATCTGGAGCCAGCCACAGCTGTTCGTAAATTCAAAGTTTATGTACCACTGAATTAAAATGTCTTCCACCACACAAACTGTTAAATAGAGCTTACTAAATATATCCACCTACCAGATACTAAACATATCTGTTGTGGAGGTTTAGAGTTCATTCTTGACCTCGGAAACAGCAGTTGAGAAAACAATCTCACCACAAGGTCCTATTGGTAGCTGTTCTGGAGCTTTTGATCATATCACATGATCTTCATCAGTAGATGGAGTTTGCCGAGTTCTCTTTAAATTCACTCAAGGACTTCTCATCCATGTTGGCTTAAAATTTGAGGTACAAGTATCAAAGTATCAGTTGTTGTGTAGTTAACTGGTTACCAATAAAAAATCTCTGATCCAACTTGAAACATTGACTCTTAATGTTTTAAAGTCAGATAGACTCAGTAAGCTCCACTGTTTGTCTCCCCCCACTACACTCTTGATCTAAACTGCATGAAAACCTTTTGGTGACTTGGGGACAAAAGAATCCAAAAACAAACTGACAGACACGCTGCCTAGCATACAGACCTTTTCATGGCATCTCAACTTGCCATAGCAGGAAAAGCACAAATTTAACAAAGAACATTACTGTAATCATCCACCTCCTTTAGTGTTTTATTTCCATTTGTGGAATACAAGCTCACTCACCACCAGATGAATGTAAGTCCAATATTTACTCTTCTCCTTTGGATGTTTTGGTTCACACCAAAAAAAATATCTTGGTCTTTAGCAGCTACATGTTTGACTTTCTAGTTAGCTTCAGCCTTCTGTCTAGCTTGTCTATCTGCCATTTGGTGCTGGACATTTAGTAGGCCTACATACACACTTGTGTTTATCAATATTTTGAACTGAAAATGTTTTTTCAGCAGGCCATAAAACCCAAACTAAGCTAATGACAGGGTTGGTTAGCTAAAGGCAAGAACTGCCGAGCTTGGTGATAATTTTCTGTGGGGTCATGAAGGCAAGTGACCTCTGTCATTACAAATACTAATTTAAACCATTTTAAATCATAACCATTTTATCTTTTGAAAGTGTCACGTTTTTGAAGTTTAGTTAGGTTAGCATGTGAAGCTTCGGCAACCTCCTTTTTTGCCTGTTGTTTCTAACAGTAACAGTTTGACACAAAGAGCTTTACTGGTTAACATTCATTAAATCCAACTTAGTCAATAGAAACTAGGTAGTTAAAAGAACTTAACATTATGAACTTTTTTTGTTTCTTAGCTGGTGCAGTCCCATTTCCGGTGATGGGAATTAGCATGGCTGTATCTCTGCCTGGGACAGTTAGCTGTTGGAGACTTTAATGCAGCCTCTACTTCAGTGACTTGCTTGAACATACTTTCAAAAAATCTCACTTAAAGGATAAGGCGTATTTTTAGATTGTCAATGAACCCCATGACAAAGGTGTGGCTGATTTAACAGTATGCGTTTTCAATAGTTTTTGGACATCAATGGATTTCTAGATTTGCAAATGCATATTAGTCTGGAACCTCTCAGTTAATTTTTGATTTTCAAGGAGCGTTATCAACGGGCGCAGTGCAAAATGCCTGTGGACGCAATACAGCAGTGAACACCCACTATTTTAACGGCTCCGGTTCTGGAACTAGATTTTCCATTCATTCATGACATTGACGTTTTAGAAAATCCTTGTATAAAGAGCTTTAAGCCTGGAACCAAGCCAACCAACTACGAAATGAATCGTGATCATAAAACATTTGAAGATTGGAAAATGGAAGAAAAGGCAAAGGTTTGCGTACATAATTATTTTAAGAGTGAAGGAAATATGCATCACATAAACCATTGAAAGTAAAAAAAAAAGCTCATTAGCCGTTTGCATGTTTGCAGGTGCGGTCATGGGTGCGGTAAACATTTCCATGGTAACAGCTAGCTCCACCAATCCGAGATGTCGCTTTAACACTTGTGGGTAGTAAAGTGTAAAGTGTAAGTGGTAAGTCTACAGTGGATGGTTATGACATTATGGCTAATAATCAAAATCTCTATTCAGAATATTAATGGGATTTTCACTTCCGGAACCTCACTGCTGAGCTCTATTGGAAAGACCTAGCCTACAACCAATCAGAGCAACGAAACGTGCTGAGCGACATATGCAAGTTGGGCGCTCCGTTTTCAAGCAGGAAAAAAATGGCAGCCTGGTCACAAACTTTCTCAAATTACAGCTAAACAGGACACTAAAATGTGTTTCTGAAAACATTTGAGGTAGGAAATAGACAATGCAGTAACAGAATCTTGATTCATATTTGATCAGCACTGCCTAGTTTGACAGTTTGATCTGAGTTTCGTGAGCCTGGTGCCTTGCGCTGTATCAACCAATCAGAGCAGCAAAACGTGTGACGTGTAATTTCAAATCTGGACTGGTAATGCTCCTCTGTCAGTCATCATATCAAACCCACCCCATATTAGATAAACGCCTGTGATTGGCCCGACCAGATCCAGAATGGGTGGAAATCTGTTTGAATGGCGAGGGGTCAGACGTATCTGCCAGAGCAAATGAAACATGAGCTCAGGGGATCCGTCTGGTTCACAGGCTAAAGGATCTCTATAACACAGAGGGATACGCTACATGGGAAATACTTGTTAGTAGGATCAGTTCTTTTTTGTTTTTGGTCTTTTCAGTGGATTTGCTGACAATAAGAAAAATATAGTTATTACCAGGCTTATTCTTTATGTACAGATGGATTTGAGTGACTAAATACAGTTCTCCACAGCATTATAAGTATATTTTAGCACAAACTGTCATCAATTCAATTCAATTCAACTGGGCTTTATTGGCATGGGAAACAGATGTTAACTTTGCCAGAGCATGTGTGAAATAAAATAAAAACATTTACATAAACAAAAGAAATGTGCTATTAAAATATATACGGATAAGTAAGATAAGATAATAATAATAATGATCATAATTATAATAATAATAAAAGAATTGTGGACTTGCAGTTAAAAATATAAATAAGTGAAAACTACATAAACACTGCAACATTTTCTTTTTATGAATGTGTGTGTGTGTGTGTCTGTCTGTCTAGGTCACTCACTGTCCCTCAGATTGTGGCATGTTGATATATATTGGGCAGCAAGATCTGCCCTGTCTCCTTCTCCTAGGAGTATTTTTAATTTTGAGAGGTCATTTAGCTCTTTGAAATCTGAGATTACAGACTTGAACTCTCCAATCTATCTATCTCTATCACTCTCCAAGTTGGCACAAGGTCACTCTTCACTCTGCAGATTTGTATAATTTTAGGGAACGTTTGTCTCTGTTCACTCAATAGCTTCACCCACATTAGTGTAATGATGATGTTTGTATTTCTTTGCAATATTTGCTAAATGTTGGATTTGCAGAGACAAAACAGAAAATAGATTACAGTAAAATGTTGAAAATGCCACAAAGAAACTTTACCACTGTGGGGAATGCTCTTTCATCACTTGAAAACCATCTGCTATAGGGGGGAAGTATAAGTGTCGCTAAATTACGTTTAGTGAGAAATTGTGAGAAACAACCATTCACTCTCTCTCTCTGACAGGACATTAGTGTGGAGCTCACGCACGTAACACACTGCACAAACAGCAGAAGTACAGTCATGCAGATGTATACTTCCTCATATAGGCTGTTCCTTCTGTTAATTTACAAAACCCACCTGAAGTGACAGGATTTTTTTCCCCATAACCCCAATAGTAATGGTTGGTTGGTTGGTTCATGTTTTAGGTTTCAAAAAGGCTTTTGAGAATCAAATACTGACTTTCGTAAAAGGAAAAACACACACATATGAATTATATTTCACTGAGATGTATGTTATACTTGTATGGATGATAATGTGTCTCAACACACAATATCTTCTATTGTACTAACCTTCTCATACACTATGTAAACACCCTTCACCAGATTCTCAAACTACTGAACCCTTGAACTCCTCATGGACCACTGTGTGGCACCGTTGTACTTCAGAAACAAGAATAGAGGACTGGAAGGAAGGGAAGGGTCACTGTTACAAAGAAAAATTACGGCAAGGCATGTCTCCGGTTGGCGAAAAGGGGCAACATTTAATGCAGAATGGACTTTTTCTTTCTCAGATTCCTGTTCTGACCATTTTTGAGTTGTTAGGCCTATTCTCTACATAAAAAATACATTCAGCTGCTTATTATAGTTTATTAGGTAAACCCAGGTAAAACTAATGCAGTCTAACACAATGGGAAGGAGACAATCTAAGCTCCTGATTTGTTTTCCAGTCAGTATCTGAAATAAAAAACAAAACAGAATTATTAATCTAATAATATTAATGCAAGAAATAGAATAAAGTGTGAAAAGTGCTTAATATATCTAATCGTTCTCTAAAATCTTTTACATCCTACTTAGGCACTAATCCCGTCACAATAATTAGTTTTTTTATTCCTACTAAATATAACAACTCTGTGTAATAAAACCTACCTTTGTGATAGTTGTAATTTGAGCTGAAATGAGTAGTTGATTAATCGATTAGTCGATTTTCAGAAAAATAACTGATTAATCGTTCATATCATTCATTAAGCAAAAATACCAAACATTTCAGCCAATTATTTAATGATTTAATGACTAATGATTTTCTGTTTTTCTCTGTTTTATAACATACAAACTCAATATCTTAGGGTTTTTGGACTGTTAGTGAGACAAAACATGACATTTGAGGAGGTCACCTTGGGCTCTAGGAAACTATGATGTGACATTTTCCACAATTTTCTGAACTTTTTATAGACAAAATTATTAGTCAATTACTCGAGAAAATCATTGACAGATTAATTAGAAGATGAATTAATCATGAAAACAATTGCTAGTTGCAGCCTTACTTTTAATGTTCCTACAACATTCAACATTATGGTCATTTTTGTGGTTTGTGGTTTTGTTGAACTGTATTGCGTCAATACAAAGCGGTGTTTCTAATATTACTTTTATTACTCATTACTCATGATAAAAATTTGGTGGACAAGTACAACAACACAGTGCAATTCAACAGCACCACAAACTACAGCTTCCAAAACAATCATACAGTTGAATAAACACCTCAACAAAAACTGAACATTATTACCTTCATGATGGTAGGATTAATTGTAGGGTTGTTGTATTAGACTGCTGTTGTTTAGTTTTACTTGTATGAATGTGACTAGGCTCAACTGGTCTCAAGTCAGAGATGCTGTATACTGAGCGAGTACAGCTTTTTCCCTAATAATACTCACTGTGTCCTGTACAGCCCAACATTGTCATATTGCATTTCATTTTAAAGTATAACCTGATTAGATCATGTGTGATGCAGGACTGCTAAAGTCTATTCTGTTGGTGTTCGGAGTTAATGATTGACCCTATCTGGAACCTTTGTGGGGGAGAGCATGATGCAGGTTTGAGCTATGATGTCCTGTGTTTAATATTTAGCTTTGTGGTAAACAGATGGAAAGGCAACATGTTAGTGAGTGACTCTGGGCTGTTTAAGTTTCAGCTAATAAGTAATGTGGAATCAGAGCTGTGGAGGATACAGATAATAACCACAGTAGAAATACAGAGTTGGAGTTGTGTGAACATGAAGTTGAATATATCCACATGCGTGAGTGTGTGATATTAGTGTTTGTTGTGATCAACGAGACATCCAGATGTAATCCTACAAGGAGGAAGAACAGTGTTTTCAACAGCAGCCCCCCACATAACATTACCTGAGGCCACAGAATGATTATATTTAGGTAATACCTGACCATTGGGGATTATTCTTAATCTACTTCCTTGTTTGTACTAACTGGCACTCAAACATGATCTTTTCATCAGTTACAATGGGACTTTATCTCATAATATTGAACATTTGCACAAGTGAAAGGGAAGTGCCTTGATGAATAAACCAAAGCTCTCTTTATAGCTATATGAAATACAAGTTTATTATTATTTATTAGAAGTTTAGATTTTCTAATTAAAAACATACACATGGTGGTTATATTACAGGCTGATTCCAGTATGTTTAGACTTAATATATTTATGACTACTTTTGGGCTAACAATATGAATTAAAAAAGAACTAGGGCTAGATATCAATATCTGTGCCTATATCTATGACCTAGGGTTACAAAAGGCTGGTGTTTAAGAAACCGAGGAAACATTACCTATTTAACAATAGTTTAAGAATTGTAATTCAACATGCTTGTACTATCTGTTGTTGCTAAATTTACCGATGCTCTGTGACACTGAACTGTTGGTTGTGTTTACAGTTGATGGTTTAGAGCTGTTTTAAACTCAATGCTGACCTCTGCTGGTGCAACATCATTTACTTTACTTATCTCTGTCCTCGTCTCCACAGATCTCCCAAGCAGAATGTGCCAGTGAGTACACGTGCTGTTTCTTTATTTTGTTTTTTGTACTACATTTCTGTTAATTTGTCTCTATATAGTTAAAGAAATAGAAGTTCTCACACAAAGCCGTATTTTGTGTTTAATATAGGCACTAAGAAGTTTTTTGCACAAATTTTTCTTACAAAAAAATCTATTTGTCATTTCTCAATTCTCCTTGTTGGTCTTGTTTTTTTTCTTGTTTTTATATCTTAGATAATGAATGTGACAGCAATCAGACAGAAACATTAACAACAACAACAACAAATATCATGATTGGATCTAGACCAAACTGCACCTTATCCATTGGGAACAATACCTCTGGAATCGGTTCGATAAATGGTTTGATTCCTGGAACAGTCTATCAAATTGTCCTTAATTGTTTGAACTGCTGCAAAGAGGCCACAACAAGTAAGTCTGTTTTCATTGTTGAATCATTTATATTCCAGACCTTAACCATGTCTACAACAAAAAAGTAAAAGTAAAATACCCACAGCATTGCTGCAGATTCAGCATGTCTGACAGTAGTTTGTATGATTGCAAACAAAGTGCTCTCAGTATGAATAAACCAGAGATATCAAATATACAGATAATACTACTAATGATGAGTGATGAGAGCATAAAATATTAATTCTTTCCAACACCGACCTCTCTCTCATTCACAGAGCCTGAAGTAGTCAGGAATCTCACTGTCACTGGTTTTACAACTTCCTCTGTGTCTCTGAACTGGACTGAACCAGAGGGAAAGAGCTCTTTCTATAGCGTACAGTGGACTGATGGAGAAAAAATGAAGACTGTAAATGTGTCTCAGACATTTAAGACCATTGATAACCTGACTGCTGGAGTGCAGTACAATGTAACTGTCACTGCAGTGGCAGATGATGGCCGTACTGAAGGAGCGAAAGCCGCTGTTTCTCTGTACACAAGTAAGTACACTTTTAAATTTGGCTTACATTGTAAAATGATCAGTTATATTGTTAATGTCAAACTCCATATGACAGGGGAAAGTGTAAAGACCTGGTGGTTTTCCTGTGTAGTATTATTCCTGTGCTTTGTCATAGATAACTTATGTTTTACTGTCATCTTTTCTTCATTGCGTTCACCTCTCTGTCACTCACAGAGCCTGAAGTAGTCAGGAATCTCACTGTCACTGGTTTTACAACTTCCTCTGTGTCTCTGAACTGGACTGAACCAGAGGGAAAGAGCTCTTTCTATAGCGTACAGTGGACTGATGGAGAAAAAATGAAGACTGTAAATGTGTCTCAGACATTTAAGACCATTGATAACCTGACTGCTGGAGTGCAGTACAATGTAACTGTCACTGCAGTGGCAGATGATGGCCGTACTGAAGGAGCGAAAGCCGCTGTTTCTCTGTACACAAGTAAGTACACTTTTAATTTTGGCTGACATTGTAAGATGATCAGTTATATTGTTAATGTCAAACTCCATATGACAGGGGAAAGTGTGAAGACCTGGTGGTTTTCCTGTGTAGTATTATTCCTGTGATTTCTCATAGATAACTTATGTTTTACTGTAATCTTTTCTTCATTGTCTTCACCTCTCTGTCACTCACAGAGCCTGATGTCGTCAGGAATCTCACTGTCACTGGTTTTACAACTTCCTCTGTGTCTCTGAACTGGACTGAACCAGAGGGAAAGAGCTCTTTCTATAGCGTACAGTGGACTGATGGAGAAATAAAAAAGACTGTAAATGTGTCTCAGACATTTAAGACCATTTATAACCTGACTGCTGGGGTCAAGTACAATATAACTGTCACTGCAGTTTCAGATGATGGCCGTACTGAAGGAGCGAAAGCCGCTGTTTCTCTGTACACAAGTAAGTACACTTTTAATTTTGGCTGACATTGTAAGATGATCAGTTATATTGTTAATGTCAAACTCCATATGACAGGGGAAAGTGTAAAGACCTGGTGGTTTTCCTGTGTAGTATTATTCCTGTGCTTTGTCATAGATAACTTATGTTTTACTGTCATCTTTTCTTCATTGCGTTCACCTCTCTGTCACTCACAGAGCCTGAAGTAGTCAGGAATCTCACTGTCACTGGTTTTACAACTTCCTCTGTGTCTCTGAACTGGACTGAACCAGAGGGAAAGATCTCTTTCTATAGCGTACAGTGGATTTTTAAAATCAGCAGGCACATCACAGTGCTACAGATTTAACAGCATTTTGTTTCATTTTAAATAACATCTTTTTGTCGCTTTTTAGATGGGCAACTGTGCTCCCCTGTCATGAAACACACTCAGTTGTAGGTTCTGTACTTGACACAGTCAGTAGTTTCTTTTAATTTTCTTTCTTTTTCTGTATTTATCCTGCTCCCACAGAGCCTGAAGTAGTCAGGAATCTCACTGTCACTGGTTTTACAACTTCCTCTGTGTCTCTGAACTGGACTGAACCAGAGGGAAAGAGCTCTTTCTATAGCGTACAGTGGACTGATGGAGAAAAAATGAAGACTGTAAATGTGTCTCAGACATTTAAGACCATTGATAACCTGACTGCTGGGGTCAAGTACAATATAACTGTCACTGCAGTGGCAGATGATGACCGCACTGAAGGAGAGAGTACCACTGTTTCCCAATACACAAGTAAGTAAGCACTTAAATGTGCTGGGGACACCTTTCAGAGAAGACTCTCTGCAATGATTTCAACTCTTAACATAGAGGTGTGTGTGCTGGATCAGGGTTCTGGCTCAGAACTAACATTTTTGCTGATGATGGTGCTTATACCATGTTCTGTGCTTTAATGCTTTGCTTTGCCTAGCGAGGAATTATTATTATATTATCATCTTGTGTTTTTCTTGCATTCGTAGAACCTGCTGTGGTCAGGAATCTCAGTGTCACTGAAGTCACAACATCGTCTGTGTCTCTGAAATGGACTAAACCAGAGGGCAATGCTACCTCGTACACAGTTCAGTGGGCTTCAGGAAGAGGGACCTTTGAAAACACCACGACTGAAACCTCATTTACCATCAAAGATTTAATCCCTGGATTCCAGTACAACATTACAGTGGCTGCTGTTTCTGTAAAACAATCAAACAAAGGAGAAGGAACCTTAATAACTACCTTCACAAGTAGGTCCATATTTTGACAAAATCTTTTTTTTGTGATAATAAGCAAAACCTACAAGATTCAGCAAACAAAAAGGAAAAGCTAGAAGATAAAATTCAATTCAAAATGAAAATCCCGATGTCACTTCTCTAACTCAGTGCAATCCAAATCTCAATCTGTCAATGAGTTTTTCTCGTCACTTGACTGGGCTCAGTCTGCCAAGCTGCTGACGTTTGTAACACTTTACTTTAAGTCCCCTATTTTTCATTTACAAGTAGTATATAAACATTTAAGAATTAGTTTATAACACACTATAAAGTAGTTGTAAGCAGAATGTGTTTATTAATGTTCAGTATTTGTCAACAATTATAACTTCTCTTATGAAGACATATTTCATATTATTACCACTGTTTGTTTTTTTTACTATACTGTCATTCATTATCTGTTTATACACCAGTCTCCACTTACGGGTGCCCACAGAAGAACTTAAGAGTTGTTGACAAGTACATTAATAAACACTTAAATTTGCTTACAACCACATTATAGTGTATTATAAACCAGTTAGTATTAATAGTTTTATAAATGCTAAATAGGGGGAGTAAAGTGTTGCTCTCACTAAGCGTGATTGCATTGGGTTTGTGGAAATGGTGTTCATAAAAGGCAGCTAAAAACAGAAGTACCAACAAACAGTTATGATGCATGTGGAGCTGCAACAGTTAATTGATTGATCGATTACTTGATCAACAGAAACTTAATTGCCAACCATTCGTCAGTACTAGTGCACCTCAAATTATAGTCTGAGTGTATATTTTGTTGTTTTGTTTGACATAGCAATTATAGAAAAATATAAAGTAATAAGTTAGTGTGTGCCTGTACCTGTTATTCATACCTCTTAGTTCCCACACCTCCTGGTCCCATCATCATCAGTCAGAGGACAAACTCTTCGCTCCATCTGATTTGGGCGACTCCTGATTTGATGGCGGGTGCTCCAAACATCAGCTACCATATCACCTACCAGCCTATGGGTGGCAAAGTACAAAATAAAACCTCCTCAGTCAATAACACAGAGCTGTCTTCGCTTTCCTCTGGAACTTCCTACAATATAACTGTAGAAACAGTTGGACCCCAAAATTTAAGGAGCGTGGCTGTCCATAATTCTACTTTCACCCGTAAGTACAACAGGGAGACACCAAAGGATTCCGAAGTGTCGCTTGGAGTGATTAAATTCTTTTTGTACTTTTTGCTATATTTGTAAAACAACCAAGTGTTTTGTCTGGCGATCTCCTTAGAACACTGTATATTACATAACACATTATAAATGTGACGAAAATGTTATTTAATTACTTATTAATTAACATTTCCTGCTGTATTTGCTGCAGTGCCCAATGCAGTGACCAACCTCACAGTGGGAGTTGTGAACACAACGGCCATCCAGCTGACTTGGCTTAGACCAAATGATTATAAGCCTTCCTACTCCTACCAGGTGATAGCGCTCCGTAATGCCGGGGTTAAGAAAGAGTCAACTAAGACTGAGGCTTACACCTTCTGCGACCTGGTCCCTGGAGGATTTTACACTTTTAATGTATTTACAGTAGTAGAAGGGGTCACTTCCACAGTGGAAAGCACATCAAGTTACACAAGTAGGTCTTCAAAGCTTTGAAAATGTGTTTTTTATATATGTTGTTGATGGCTAGAAAGATTAATTTACCTTATCAAAAATCAAAATCAGTAGTTATTTAAAGTGGTTTGCCAGCAATTTAGTATTGCACTTTCATTAAGTCAACTTGTTTCCATATATTACCTGAATGTACAATAATTGGTCCAAAGTTAGTCAAACAAAAGTGTTTTGAAAGACTGAAAAACAGAATATCTTTGAGGGTGTATGGTGATACTAAGTCTAGCCATGGTATGGAAACCTCCATATTAAACTGAGCTTCATGTGTAAAATCGGTGGAGTTCCCCTTTGAGAATAACTTGCCAAATTTGAGGTGTGACGTTACTGCACAGATAATGAAAGTGGAAATATTACAATTTTAGAAAATGTATCTTAGGATTTCTCTGTGCTGTCACATTAACTCCCAGAAGTAATTCTCTCAGCCTGAAGACGTTTCTGACATCATAGCCATAGGAAGCACAAATAGCATGTCAGTGAGCTGGACACTATCTTCTGGACAGGTGGCCTCCTACACTGTCCTGCTGTACAAAGACTCGCTGCTGATTATTAGGGAGGATCTGAGCAACACTACTAGAAACATTACGTTTCACAAACTGAAACCAGGAGTGCTTTACTGTGTGGTGGTGGTCACCAAAAGTGGAGGTTTAGAAAGTAACGGTTTGAAAGTTTGCAACGCCACTTGTGAGTTACATCGACATCATGCCTTATAAACCTGTGCATACTATATGTACAATATATATGTACTGTATGTATTTTTAAAATACTTATTTTACAAATGCCTGTAGTGTTTGAATCGAGCACTAATGAAATGGTATTCCTTCTCCTGTTCAGTTCCCAATCCTCCTGGTCCCATCATGGTGGAGTTTCAGTCTGTGCAGTCCATCAACTTTACCTGGCCCTTTCCAGAGGACATGGACCAAAATCAGTGCAACTTCAGTGTGTCCAGTTTTAAAGGCTCAATTGTGATTGAAAACAACTGGTTCCTGCTGGACAATCTCCAGTCTGGAAGCCCCTACAATATCTCTGTTGTTACTGTAAGTGTGGGGAACTATAAGAGCACAGAAGTGACAGCAGAAAACTATACCAGTGAGTGTCATTAACACACACCCGATCACACCAGGGTTATTATTGTGGACCCAAGTAGCTAAACTTCAGGATTTTTTATACTTTTATACTTCTATTTCAGTCTTGTTTCAACCAGTTTTTAGAATGGGTTTCTAGTTTATTTATGAATATATCTGCAAATGTGATGTTTGAGTAATGCTCTTATTGGTTTACTGGTATACTTTATATATATTATATATTTTTCTCTGTTACTGGTTATCATTATTACTATTTTACATATAGTTACAGTGACAGGTTCCAAAGAGATATTTTGTATATGTTTGCAAGAAAAAGTATTTGCCAAAAATGATAAGGCTTTGTACTGTACTACTGTATATTTACATACAATTTCTCAATTAGCATTAAGTAAGAAAGTTAAATGTTCAAAAAAGTTAACAAGGTACTTTGTGAGACAGGTGGATGGGTTTTATCATATCAAGGCCATTCAGAAGCACCACGTGACAATTGAGCACATAATTACTACAGCATATTGATTTCCAAATGCTTATTTGTAAAAACTGTTAACTGTTAACCCCTGTGGCGAACCACAGACACTATTTACACTATTTTGCCCAAATCCGACATGTAAAAACAAATACCTGTTCTGTATATCCACTGTATCTCATCTGTCTCATTTTCTCAGGACCATATAATGTTACGATGCTGAGACAGGCACAAATCACCACAAATACAGTGACCTTGGTGTGGGAGCAGCTAGAGAGCAAATCTCACTACTCATATCTGCTGCAGGCCTCCAACGGCTCCTTTGTTCTATCTAAGGAAGTCTTTAAAACCACAACAAGCACAATCTCTGGACTTCTCTCTGGGAGCAACTACAGCTTCACTGTCACTACACAGACAGCAGATGGCACTCTGGCAGCTCCTGTGACAGTGTCCTACTTTACACGTATGTATATATCCTATCCAAGATACTGCCTCTACACCTGGCAAGTGTAGAGGCAGTATTAAATTCCTACACTAAATGAGCAAAACAACCAAAGTAAATAACAATTAAACAAGTTGAGTTTAGTCTCTGTAGCCTTTGTACTGAGGGGTGTGCTGCTTATTTGATAGATTAACAGAATATGAAAGAAAATTATGTGATTTATGTTGATTCATAAGAAACGCTTTGTGCTCTGTTTATAGGGCCATATAGTATTAGATGGTCGAAGGCTGAAACATTAAACACAACTGCTGTATATCTGGTTTGGAAGAAACCGCTGGAGTACAAGAATGAATATACATATACGGTTGAGACTACAGGCTGTGGCTCCCAAAACAAAACCCTCGCAGGAGAAGAAACGCAGATCTCAGAGCTCACCCCTGGGACCAACTGCACCTTCTGTGTTTTCGTCAGGGCAGCAGATGGCATCGAAGGGCAAAAAAACTGCACCTCTCTGTACACTAGTAAGACTCTTACCTGTCATTTCTGTTTCTTTATTTCAAATTGTGAGTGTGGTTTATCAGCTTTAATCCTTCCTCCCCCACACATTAACAGAGCCTGAGACAGTGCAACCCAGTATCTCCAGCCAGGGCTCCAATAGTTCAGTCCTGGTGTCATGGACCACACCTCCTGGGAAAGTGGAGTATTATAAGGTTTATCTAAACAGCACTTCCACAGCTTCAGAGCTGAACTCTACCAATACCTACTGTCTGTTTAAGAACCTGTCCGCTGGAAGGCTTTACTCTGCCGTGGTAACCACATATAGTGGACCCTTCAATGCATCATCTGGATTGATTACTAATGCAACTTGTAAGTGTGATAAAGTTTTCATATACTTTACATCATTGTTGAAGTTTTCCAAAGCATACTGTTAAGTTTTTAAGATGTTTTTAGTTTTTTGTCTTTTTAGGATTGCGTATCTTCCAGGCATCCAATGGTTTTTATATTCAATTTACCTGACTTGAAACTTGTGTGACATTGGGAATCCACAACAGTGAAATATTGTACTTTTATTTTTTACAATCAGATTTACATGTGTCACCATGTGGTGCTGCAGTTGTGAGCACAGCTGAAATATTTTGACACATTTTTCAATAGAGTCAGCTGCTATTGACTGGCAAAAGAAATACTATGACTATATCGTAATATTTTGTCAGTTGAGAACAGCACTACGTGGCTACTTGACGATCTGTGTTTTAGACAAATCAAATGGACAAACAAAAAGACATGGATAAAGTAAACAGGATAATGTGACTGTGTGGCCATTTCATGAATGAATAAGATTGCTCTTCAGCAACCATCAGCCAACTCTTAAATCTCACATATCAGAGCTTCCTTTATTTTAAAAAAGGGTGTGCCCACACCTGCATCATCACATGCTGGTGACAAAGCTTCTCCCAAAAATTAAAGGCAATGAAATGCTTACTGTGATGTTTTACCTGTCTCAAGCTAATTTGAAATTTCTGCAAGTTGATATTTATTCGGTAGTGAAGTGGAAGTGAGGACAGCTAAAAAGTTATGGTATGCTTTGGAAAATGGCTTGCAGTAATGTAACATTGCTGTGTTTTATACGTAATAGAAAACATGCAACACTATCAGTATGGCCCTTTTAAGCATTCATATTTTAGTGAGCAATTGAAGATTTTTTAGAATGATGTTACTCTGTTGTTCACATTCTGCAATTCCACCCCTCCAAGTCCCTAACCCTCCCGGGCCGATTGAGATCCTGACGAAGACAACCAGCTCCATCAACATTAGGTGGAAGGAAGCTCCTCTGATGACCGGTGCATCATTCCACTACCAGCTGACTTTCACATCACACCTAGGAGGCACATACATCACTACCACAAACACCAGTCAAACTTTTGCTTCCCTGCTTTCTGGGACTTCCTACAACATCTCTGTGGCAACAGTGGGTGCCATGGATTTTGAGAGTGAGAAGGTTCAGATCCACATGGTCACCACAAGTAAGGGTTTTATTTCTGTACCCAAGCAATGTACAAGCTCAAGCACTTTACTGTTTCAGCTTTACTATCTAATAACATTTACATCTCTCAAACTATCAGGACCGTTCAGTGTGAAGTATCTTAACATTTCTACAGAAGAGGAGAACATCACAGTCAAGTGGGACAAACCTGACGAATACAAGGAAAGCTATCGTTACAATTTGACCTGGCAAAGCTTAAATGGGTCTATTAATAATGCCATAACTGAAGAAACTGAGTATAATATTGAAGACCTGGTTCCTGGCAGTCACTATAACATTAGTGTCACCACAAAGACCTCTGATGGAACACAGGGTGCTCCAAGTTGGATGTCCAGCTGCACAAGTATTCATTTCATATAGACTTATTGCAATCAGAAATTTTCAAATAATTTTGTCATTCAGCTGTGCATGTGTGAAAATTGTGAAAAGCAAGCTTATTTTAGGAATGATTTTAGGTTGATGTTGCATTATGAGTTTTAAGATTTTATCTAATAAGTATTTAGTAACTTTTTGTTGATCATAAAGGGAATCCTTTGTACAGTTAAACAAACCTAGGTTGATGACAGCTGGTCCCAATTTTTTAAGTAATGGAAAGGAAGTCAGTCACGATAAATTAAATAGCAATGATATTTTTGGTCAGTATTCCCAATACTTAGATCACCTTAAGACACTAAAAATAATATACCTTTATATAACTTTTATTCATGTTGTATTTTTCCTAACATTGATTTCTGTTCGATGCTGCAGATGCAAGCCCCGTGAAAAACATTCAATGTACAGGTCCGAACACAACAGACGCAGAAATCATCCTGTCCTGGACCAAGCCCACTGGCAATTACTCTGACTTCCAGTTCACTGTAATAAATGATGACAAGTTCATCCACTTGTCATCATCAAGCACCTGTTGTGGTCATAATGTCTCATACCTTCGTCACTATACTGAATACAATCTGACTGTGAAGACTCAGAGCTGTGGACACTCCAGCACTCCTGTGTCTCTTCTCTGCAGTACAGGCATCACAAGTAGGACATTATGCTTTGTTAACATTATAATTACATAATTGTAGAATGTAAACACTGATAATATGTTCAAACATAAGTGTGAGAAACATACAGCAAGTTTTATATGTCTGTTACTAAAGAGAACCTTTTTGCAGATGAATGCTCAAAGACGTCCAATCATTTCAGATGCTCATGCCATTTAATTCATATGCTGTATCTGTGGTTAGTTTCCTTGATTGATCTGTGGTTGACAGTATCTCCGGTACAAGTACAACAGGTTGCCTTGTGTTGTTTAGCATGGATGGTGGGCATCATTAAAAAAAAGAAACCATCAATGTAGAAATTGATATATTCGCAGAATGGTTAAGGTAGTAAGTTCAAAACATCCTGTACTGTTTATTTTGTAATGTTGTTATATATATATATATATATATATATATATATATATATATATATATATTTGCAATATCTGAGTACAAAACCTCTCAAAATCGAATCTTTTCTCTTTCATATTTTTTCGCAGATCCACCCATTCCAGATAACTATCAGTCACTGGTGGTGGTGAATAAATTGCTATACAACAGGTTCTCCCTTCATATTGACTCCAGCCTGCTGAACAACACTAATGGGCCAATCACACATGTTGGGGTGCTAGTGAAAAGGGACCTCTTTGGTTGGTTTCTTTTTCTCTTCTTAATGTCAGGGAGTGTTATGTCACGCTATCATAATCCATTAGCGCTGAAGTGACCATTTGTTGTGCATGACATCAATATATGTATTTCTTACTGTTTTCTTTATTTTTTCACATGATAAATAAATTGGACTCATGACAAGAACTTTCAATTATTAATTAATTTATTCATTCCAGTTACTGTTTTCGGTAATTCCTGTCCCTCCAGATGGCACTTCTAATTTGACAAATTACTTGGAGAACACTTATGATCTGTGGAAGGCAGGGGCTACTAATGTATACCTGGCAACAGTCACAAAGAACACCTTCCAGTCACGCAGTGGAGAAAACCATCTGAGCATAGAAGTAGGAGATGAAACCAAATGGGAGGGCTACACTAATGGTGCTCTGGAAGCCAGTGGAAAATACCAGTAAGAACACTAACCATATTATATAGTGTATAAATAGATGTGCAGCAGCATATAATATACAGTAGTAACATGTCTATGAATAACTTTTGAAAATATAATAAGATTACTTTCTTTATGGGTTATTGCTGTATTATGTAAAATCATTAGTACATGAACAACCAACTATTACTTCTTATGTGGTCTAATAATGTATGTTATCAGCAGTCATTAAAATGACTAATGTGTTACTGTAAATATTGCTTTTACATTCACAGTGTGTTAAATAATGATTTTATTTTAATTGTATTTGAACAGGTTACGTTATGGAGGATGTCAGTCGTCGTCATTTAACTTGTAGTACAAAATCCAGTTACTTGTGTTTTACAAGCAGATACATTAACCTAGATTGACACCGCATTCATACTTTGACAAATCATTACATTATCCAGCAAATATTACAGCATTAGTTATTTCTAGATATTTAGTGAGTATGAACAAATAAGTGTAAGATGTGTATAAAAAAATGATCTCTTAACTGATTTGTTTAATCCTGCAGGTATGGTATTGTGTTGTTCACCAGTCTGGTTCTGCAAAATAACCTTGTGAATGGTCAAAAATCACTGGTCTCAATTACAAGCGTCTTTAGTGTTATTGAACTCCCAAACAACCCAGGTACCATATTGAAAAAGTCATTTTTTAATTTTGCCACGAAAAGCTCCCATAATGTGAGAAAATGCTCACTGGCCTCTTTCTTTGTCTTTCTGTCGTAATCATTGTCAACATTTTAGCTTATGCTGGCATTGCTATTGGAGCAACATTGGGAATTTTTTGCGTTCTCTTCATTATCCTCATCAGCTTCATTATCTACTGGAAAAGGTTTGTCATCATCATCATTGATAAAAATGACTCTGTGTGTATAGTACTAATCTCTAAACTCACTATTTATGCACTTTTATCCTAGATTATCCAACAAAGAATCGCCAGACATACAGATTCAGTCCATGAGGTAAGGTTTTCATTTTTACCATGTTATTATAAGTTTAAAGTAAATGGACAACAACTGTTTCTATAACTGGGTCAACATTGCTTTTTCCTCTTTCTTTTCCCAGAGCCAAAGTGTAAGTATAAATGCTTTATATCATGATGTACGATCAAATCTATCAAATGTTACACATTATGACAGGAACAGACTGAAAAGTACAGAAATTTTGAACAAAACTCATGTCTGACCTCTGGTATCCATTTGAGCAGAAGTGTGGCTGTGAGGGTGGAGGACTACGAGGCTTACTACAGGAAGCAGAAAGCTGACTCCAACTGTGGCTTTGCCGAAGAGTTTGAGGTGAAACATAAGCTTAATATTCAAGGGCTCCTGATAGCCTATTCATAGCAGGCAGTTATTGCTAAAAAATATTTAATTGTCATTGGGACTAATATCAAAACAATGTCCAATATATTATGCAGTTTATTCTAGATAGATTGAATCATCTAATTTTGTGTGTTAGAGTCAGCATTAGTTTATAGAGAAGCTTGCAAGGATTCAATTGCGGTAGAAAACAAAAAGGCAAAAAAAGCATAATTGACAATATAAATAAGAGGTTTTATGTAATTTGTGCTCATCTCCTTCAGACATGTCAGACACGTCAGACACTTTAACGGTGGAATGTTTAGAAATAAACCAAGACTGGTACAAAAATGATTATTGTTTTTTTTTGTTGTACTGCACATGCACATGCATAGATTTTGGGCATACATCGAGTCATCCAATCATCAATCAATCATCAATCACATGTTTTTTCTTTCTTTTAAAGGACCTGAAGCTTGTTGGTACAGGTCAGTCGAAAACACATGCTCTGACTGTGGAGAACAAGCCCAAGAACCGCTACAACAACGTGCTTCCCTGTGAGTCACCTTAATAAACCCACCTCTGCTGCTTTCAACAATAACACTCCTCATTCTTTAAACTATATCTTTACCTCTCATACTGTATCTACTACCATTATCCCATTTTGAATTAGACATTGAATCAAAATGATCATACATCTTTCAATGCAGTAACACAGTATAGGGAAATACACTGCAGTTATTCAATTCATTTGAATTCTTTCATATTGCAGAAAAGTGAGCGTCAGTGCAGCCACACCATTTCCACACATAGCAATTTTTTTATTTCATTTACCCTCTTTTCTTGCCTCCTAGATGACTCTTCTAGGGTGAAACTCTCTATTATCCATGGGAGTCCATATGACGACTATATCAATGCTAACTACATGCCGGTGCGTACTGACACTCTTTGCTGCTCTCTGCCTCAGTCATTGCTTCAGTATCAGTATCAGTAACATCCTTCTGGACAACATAACTGCTCATTCTTTTGCATAATGCCATCATACTATTTAAACTATTCCACCTTCATCCACATTGATGTTTGAAACACTTGAAAATCTCCTAGAAAACTGAACAGGATGGATGTTTGTGTTCTGTGGCTGGGCTGATGTTTTTTTTTTGGCAGGGTTACAACTCCAGAAAGGAGTTTATTGCAGCTCAGGGTCCTTTGCCCACCACAGTGAACGAGTTCTGGAGGATGATCTGGGAGATGAATGTACAGACTCTGGTCATGCTGACACGCTGCAATGAACAGGGACGAGTGAGTAGAAACACAAACACAACGCCTAGCAGCAAATACTGTTATGCCTGAACACTGAATATCTCATCCTAAATGTTTTCAGTAACATATTCCATGAATGCATCCTCCATGTTAAAACAATTTTGCACTATCATCAACATTTGTTGCCTATTTGTTTTTACTTACTACTTGTCTACCTTCTTTAAGTAAAGATGTTGTGGCTAGTTAATGCATTACATTAATTGCTTAATTAATGTAAAAAGATTAACCTCTAGTCATGGAATGAACAACATAAACATGTATGGTCTGACCACTGAAAAGTTAGACCAGATAATAGAAAAAATTATATCAGAAGTATAATACATCTCACACAGTCTATTCTTAAACATTTTACATGGGTTGAAGCAAAAATTGTCAAGTCAATGCATAAGCAGAGCATTGCTCAACCAGAATTTACCTACTAATGTTTACAGAAGTATGCTAAAATTAGTCATTTTAAATAAAAACTAAAATAAACAGTATATCTGATTGACACAAGCTGCTTTATATTACATATAAAGCACTGTAAAACTCTTCCCTTTACATGATTTATATTTAAAATATCGATATCTCCATGATCTGAAGGCACCTAACTCTGCTGTGATCTCAGAGTGTGGTCCATCATTATGTATGTACAGTGTACGGCTCAGCTATTAATGAGCCTCCTGCTGCACTCTACAGACGATGTGACAATCACCAGGAGGAAGTGTAGCCTTGCTGGTTAGAAAATAGCTCATAAAATAAAAAACAAGAGTTTTCGCCTTAAAATGTTAGAACTCCTTGAACTGTAAATACTGGTGCTTCTAAATATTATGTAACTTGAATATGGATCATTTCTATATTCTGAATATGAATTCCGAATATTTGCACAACTGAACGATTGTCTTTCTTTTCCAGGTAAAATGTGAACAATACTGGAATTCTGGCACCAAGCGCTTTGACAACATCACTGTGACAACAACCTCTGACATACCATTTGAAGACTGGACCATCAGGGACTTTGACATTAAAAATGTAAGTGGCAAGATGTTGCATATGCCGAGGAAAACATCTTTTAAGGAGGGTAAAAATCAACACTGTGTGTCAATAAAAGTCATCACCCATCAGTGCTTATTTAACACCTTTAGTTTGGAACACTACAGCCCTACTTTAGCCATACTCCTACAGCTATATCAATACTTGCCAAAAATCTAATGAATGTGCAGTAATCATACAACACCATAAATACTTTGCACTTCACCTATGGACTGATCCAGTTATCTTCTGAGCCAAGGAACTGTGATCTAACTTGTCAATAATTGTGAAAATGTCTTTCATGGCATCACAACCTCTGTCTGTGATTTAATTAAATCATACACATCATACATTTTTTTTATGTTCATATGTGTTGATTTCTCAGTCACAACTATTCTGAGTTTGTGTGCGTGTTTGTCCTCCAGGTGAAAACAGCAGAGACCCGTTCAGTGCGTCACTTCCACTTCACAGCCTGGCCAGATCACGGGGTACCAGAAACCACCGAGCTCCTCATCAGCTTCAGACATTTGGTCAGAGAGCACATGAACCAATACTCCAGACACTCCCCTACTGTGGTCCACTGCAGGTCCGACAAAACACACACACACACACACACACACACATTGACACACACTTTTGCCTTCAATTGTATATAACTGTTTCGGAAATAAATAAATCAATTCATCTGGTATTCTGTCTTTCTCTCCTCCCTCCCTTGTCTGTGTGTCTACATTGTCTGCACTCAGTGCTGGAGTGGGTCGCACAGGTACCTTCATTACCATTGATCATTTGATCTTCCAGATTGAAAGGGAAAATATTGTGGACGTGTATGGCATTGTCTATGATCTGCGCATGCACCGGCCCCTTATGGTGCAGACAGAGGTAGGACACAGTCACTTATACACTGTTGTTCTAACTGTACATGTTGTTTAAAATGCTGAAGCTCAGTGAACGTTTGCATTTGATGTCCCTGCAGGACCAGTATGTGTTCTTAAACCAGTGTTCCATGGACATCATCAGATCAAGAACTGGAACCAATGTGGATCTAATATACCAAAACACGGCTGCACTATCTATTTACGAGAATGTAGAACCAAAAAAAGGTTACCCCAAAAGAAACTGAGCAGACATTTGTAAAGGGAACAGATTGTGCTGTATTTATTTTTTATACCTGGCTGTCACGCTTTTGTTGTAGCTTTCTGGATTTAAACCTCTATTTTGTGGTATTTATTTGTTAAAAATGTTCAATATTTGATGATGGAGGGAACTGTGGACATCATCACTGACCAAGAATATTTGGATTACAGTATACTCTATATGTAAACTTTGGTCAAATATAAAATTGGATTCTCTCTTATAACTGCAGATTTTTGTATTGCTCAGTTGTTGTTTTTTTCTGCTTGTTTACTACTGTATACGACTTACTGATGATTACGTTTTTTGCTCAGGTAATATGTTGGAAGCTGTATAGGTATTATTACAGGCACTTTTGAAAAACTTTGGACCTTGGAATTGCCTTGGAAATGCTGGTATGAATACTGTGTGCCTTTTCCAAACCTGTATGCTTTATTACCAATAGGTGGCACTCCTTTATTTTTGTTTCAAACTGAAAAAGACAAACAGGGAAATGTTATGATATTACCTTGCTACAGGAACCTTAAGATTAAGTTTCTCAATATATCATATTTTATTGAAGTTTGTCAGATCATCCAACCAATTTGTTTTGCACCTCTTAAGCCAGTTTGAACTGTGCAATGCCTTTTCTTGAGGGAGTTTTGTTGTTTGTTGTAGAGACGTTTGTACTTGTATGCACTGTAGTGAATAATGCACTGGATGCATTTGTCTTTCTACACTGTCCACTTTTTTAAACTATAGAGATGTATTTTTATCAGTATCGCTGATTACATTTTGGCCAGTGCTTTGTGAAACTGTTTGGAACATTTTGCTATTCAGCCCGCATGTGATTGTTGCAGTTTTACTTTGATTATTGTTTTGAGATTAAAGAGATGAGATGGGTCGCATTAAACACAACCTCAGGAACTCAAACAATGAAAACTGAACATTTTACTGGGAGGTATGTTTTTAGAAAATCCATACTGTGCCAGTGTGTACTTTGAAGATCTTAGAGGTCACATCCATTGTTTTGTTAATGTCTGTCATCTCTACATTGTACATTCCTCAGAGAAACAGCAATATTATGTCGCTTCCTGCTGCATATCTGGTCTGTCTATGGACATTTCCTGTGACGTTAAAATCACCAGAGGAGCACAAGCTTTATTTTCAGTTTCTAAAGGGCATGAGGCAGGTACGTTTTTTTGTTTTTAAAGTGAATTGATGTGTGTGGTTAGTCTGTAGATATTTTTATTTTTTAAGTCCATGTTTTATTTTTATTGCATCATAATGTACTTGTAATGATTGAAAGCACATGTTTTTTGAGATGCTTTATGAGATGCTTGCTGTTACAATGCAAAGATGTAAAAGGAGCAAGGATTTAATATTTGTATGCCCTTCAGTCTGTAAAACAAAATGGGATTAAAGATGAACCAAAATGTTATCTGTTACAATCATGATCTTTGATAATGTTACAAATCTCCAAACTGATGTCACTCAGAATATGCTGGTCTTTGTGTTGTGTAACATCTCACAAGCTAATATCATTAAAAACATACCATGCATAATATGTGTGACAACTACACTAAACACTGCATAGCTAATAAATCCTGTATGCAAATAGTTTCTGAATTGTTTCAGTCAAATGGAAAGATGAAAAGAAGCAAACAGAATATGCTGCATGCTGCAGAGGAGGACTGAGCTTGCACACCTCTGCATTATTCAGAGCAACTTTGAGGTTGCAGGTAGCTAAGTGCACCCTGAGATAAAAAAAAAATATTCGCACATCCAACTGCTTTTGATGCAGGTGCGTTGGAAAATCCTGCACACTGTTCTTGCTCAGCATCACTATTTATTAATCATACTAATGTTTCGGCCCCTCTGGACCTTTGTCAAGAGTGTTTTAAGCTAAGTGCACCATCAAAGGATTAATAAATAATGCCATTTCTGTTTCTTACTTCACGAGGAAAAAGCTTTTACACAGAGACTTCAAAAAGTTCTAATTTTACAGCTCACATCAGGCCTACACTCGGGGGATTTTGTACAATATGTTTTTAAGGGCAATCATTTTCACACAATACAGGGCACTCCTGGCATGGTGGTAATAAAAGATTTAGTCAACATGTAGGCTTCAATAAGCCTTGATATTTCACACGTCTTATACAGTATATCCTCCCCCTTTCCCCCATTTCTCCATCTCTCCCCTCCACTCCTCCTCATCATTCTTGTTTCATGTCTCTCAGATCCAAAAGTTGGATCTAAAAATAGATTTGGCATTTTAATGCCTCTTTGTAGTTTCCTATGCTCTGAGTTGCAATAAACAGTATACAGAGAGCTGGAGCCGTTATCACAGCAATCCACAATCACAAAATTAAAATAGGTGATCCAAATTTAATGATGAGCTCAAATAATTATGTGACAGTAAATCCACCATAATGGATTGCACCAGGATATTTCAGCTTCTGATTGAAGTGATAATAGTTGTTGTTTTTTTAACTGTCTTTGAAAATATAAAAAAACGTAAATGAGGATTTGTGCCTTATTACAGTAAGTGGAGGACCACACAGCCGCACAGCTATGTAGGGGTGTTGCCTTGACCTTCTTTAAGTTAAGACCTGTTAAGTTTATACTGTAGCTGCATGAAGACTTTCAGACTTGACACTGCAGGGACTCTATTCTACATGTAGCTGTTGATATCTGGCCTGTGGTGCAGTATTAGCATGCTTGTCTCTCACTTGGCTGAACATCATTTGAAAAGTATGTTTAGGTCAGTAACGCTATAATGGACATTAAGTTTGTAAAAAGACAAAACACAAAGGCCCAGTAAATTAAATAAAAAAGACAAGGACAAATACCCATCATCAAATTGCTATCAGAAGGAGTGTGCTGAAGTAGAGCCGAAACAATGAAATACCAGAGGTAAAAAGTAACTAGGTAAATTTACTCAAGTACTGTTCTTAACTGGAGTTTTAAGGTTCTTGTACTTTACCAAGTCCAATACTTTCTGAAGAACACTTCGGCTAAACAGCTTGAAGTTTTCTTGTTCTAGTTGGAGGGGTTGACATTTTGAACAATTAGTTTATCTTGACAAGTTGTAAATGCTTGGCCATTTCTCTGTGAACAATAGGGCTCACATATTTATTGTGACAATGAAAAATGTATGATGCTGTTTGCTCTAGCAGACAGTGATGGGAAGTAACTAAGTACAACTACTCAAGTACTGTACTTAAATATAATTTTGAGGCACTTATACTTATTTAAGTATATCCATTTTCTTCCACTACTACTACACTACTTTTCAGAAAAAATATTGTCCTCTCAATCCATTACATGTATCTGACAGGTCAAGTTACTAATTACTTTACACATTAAGATTTTTCAAATGAAACATATGATAAGCTTATGAAATATGATGCATTGTTATAGATTAAACTAACCAACAATACATAAAATACTTGGCTCCACCTCAACCAGCTACAACAGTAAAATGCTATTTAGGCTATATGTTCCAATAAAATGATATGTAACACTGACAGGGGCCATTGTACTGACTAATGAGTACTTTTACTTTTGATACTTGACATATATTTTGCTGATAATATTTATGTACTTTTACTTTAAAACAAACAAACAAAAAAAACTTCATTTCCACCATGGTTGATATCTGCAATACAGTACCATGCAGCAGGTGTTGTATGCTGCTGTGGCCACAGGTGTCGCCAGGGCTCCCTGCTGTGTAGCAGCAGCAGCAGCCAGATGAACCGCAGGATCCAGTCCACTCCACACTCTCCATGTTAAAACGGAGCAACTTCTCCTCCAGCCGACTCAAACCGTCCGCTGTTCCCCACAACCCAGCTGTCTCACACAGCCCCGTGCTATGACGTTGGACTGGGAAGAAAGCTCGGGAACAACTGTATGAGCGCCACGCTGGTCGACACAGAGTAAGTTTACATTTAACTGCTGTCTTACTATACAACGCCAAAAAGATAACTTGCTATCTTGAGCGAACGTTTCTTGTGTTTCTTCAACTAACGTATGTTTTATGTGCTAACTTACGTTAGCTAGCGGAGCTCAGATAGCATGAACTGGTAGAATGAGGAGGATTTGCTTTTCCCAGGATCCAGACGGTAGTTTTGAGCATCATAACGTTGCAATATTTGGAGGAATTTTGCTCAGTGGTGGTAGTAACGTTATCTGTGTGTGCTTGTTGTGTCGTCTGGCTGGGGTGCGGCTAACGTTACAAGCTAGCTACATATAGTAAACCCTCACCACCACGTTAGCAGACCATGCCTCATGCGGCAGCGGCTTGGCTGTCACCCGTTTGCATAGCAACCATGAACCTAGCCGATGTCGAGGGTGGCGGTGACAAACAAGGGCAAGTACATCGGTATGATTTCTTCATATTTAGTCGTGTTACCTTCCTGCTATCACCTGCTTCAAGTGTAATGGATTGGTAAATTGGACCAATAAAAAATGGATAACGGTATCCTATATAACAGCGAAGGTGGCAGAGCAGTCATCGGAGGAATAACCATAGCATTTAATGGTACTTCCAAACAACCTCCATTACTCAAATCAATAATAATACTCAGTACATGGTCGGAAAGACGTGTTGCATGCAGTATGTAACGTTAAGACATAATGCAATGTGGCACTGTAGATGATTCAAAGGAAGGTAGACATTTAAATGTCAACTGTATGCAGTGCAGGCCAAGACCTCTTCAGCATGGTTTAAGTCCAGTGTTGCTGGAGTAATGTCAAAGCTGTAACCTGAACATGCGTTCACTACCAGTACATTATGACTGTCAACAGTCTTTTCTGCAGAAACCTCTGTTAATTAATATTTAGAGCATGTTAGGTAATGTTGAGTGATTTATACAAAATGCAACCTATTTTATTCTTTTCATGACACAGCCTTTTATAATGTGAGTTTACCTTTCTTGACTAGAAATGACGTGTTCTTGTGATTAGAACTAGACCGATAAATCTGCCAATATTGGCTTGTTGCAGACATATTGCTACTAGAGTATATGTCAGCTGATAAGAAACAAGAAATTGCAGTATGGAAATGCCAAAATATGTTTGAGGTAATTTAAAAACAGTGTTAACATTACATAGCTTGTCTACCAGAGAGCACTAAGAAGTTGCAGCTTCTGATTGAAGTGATAATAGTTGTTGTTTTTTTAGCTGTCTTTGAAAATATAAAAAAACATAAATGAGGATTTGTGCCTTATTACAGTAAGTGGAGGACCACACAGCCGCACAGCTATGTAGGGGTGTTGCCTTGACCTTCTTTAAGTTAAGACCTGCTCAGTACATATCTAGGTCACAACTTAAATTTAAGGGATCCCAATCAAAAATGTTTGTTTATGTTATGTCTTTATGGGAAAAAAAGACTGTCGACCAAACATAGCATTATCAGATTTGTTAAACTCTCAGCCTGGTTTCAGCCTCAAAAATCCAGTGTGGGTCAGGCTATACTTGTGATATTTTATCTTGATGAGAAAATGACTAAATGTGGAGATTTTACAGTGCCACTTTGCCTCATCCATCTCTGTCTATTCCCAGTGCAGACAAAGATAGAAGAGCTCATCATCTTTAATCGTGTGGTATTATGCAGAGTTAGGCTTTGCTAGAGACAAGAATAACACAGAAGTGCACTTTAGTTAATAGTTAAAAGGGTTACTAGAATGTGTCGCTTAAAATACTGGAAAAAATAATCTCAAGTGAAGGCAATCTAAGCACAAGAGGAAATGATTACCAGAGTGCTCAAAGTGAAATGTCGGGTGATATTTGGGAAATTGCAGCAGAGTGAGAAAAGACAGTTTAACAGTCTGTCTCTTGTTGCCCACTTTCTCTTTTTGTCAAAGTTCTGCTAAGTCCTTATTTACTTTGTTGTCTCAGTCTTTCTTTGATCTGTATGCACTTTCAGTTGACTCTTGAATCTTTCAGAGTGGGTTATACAGAATAATAAAGGCCTGATATCCAGTATTAGGATTCTCTGTCAGACTGGTACTGGACAAAAAATTGATCTCATATTGAATGACCGCAAAATGTCAAACTGCAAGTGGTGTCAGTAGCAGGGATGGTAACATATCAGGCATTTGAAGGTCATTAATACTGCATGGCCATTGGAAATAGGTCATGAGATCAATAACAACAGGCTCTACTCCTATTTGCATATGTGGTTTTGATCAAGTCTGTGTTGCTTTAAATACTCTGTTTAATGCCCTTCATTAGATTGTGTCTTAATCCTCTATAACCAAACAAATCAACATCTATTCCATTTTTCTAACTTAGCTTTTATGATGATGGTAGGTTTTCTGTGCTGATCTGTTAACACCCAAAGCCTGGTCATGCCATGTGACAATCTACCTTGCACTAATCAGGGGGGGAATATTTAATGGTGTTGGTCCCTAAGCCTATCAACTAGAACTGTGGCTTTGCCCTGCCGTGAATGACAAATGGGGAGAGAGTAGTCGTGAATGAACGAAAGAGAAAAGGGTGGTGAGAATGTGAGGAGCTGTTTCTGTGGGTGGTTAGTGCTGTTTTTTTTATCACTGCTTTTTCTAGCAGGAAGACACAGCAACAGATGTCCCAACTTCCATGCTGTGCTGTGAGGAATACAAGTCCAACCACATACTGTAGATCTGACTCCATAGGAGAAGCCACCCAAGGGCGTCCTGGTGGCCTAGGGCTTTAAGACACTGACTGTGTAATTGCAGTGTCCCTGGTTTGAGTCCAGCTGGGGACCTTTGTTACACATCATCTCTCCTCTTGCTCCCCTCATTTCCAGTCTCTAATATCCACTATAAGAATACAGGGTGTCAGAATTGGGGAATTTATAATCTTTCTTTGGAATTTCAGTTGAGTACTGCCAGGATTGTTCATTGTTTTAAATGACCAATTCGGTCATAGAGAGGGGATGATGACATGTGACAAAGTGGGCCTTCCTAGCAGGAATTAAACCACTTAACCAGTAGAACCAACCAATTGGATCTTCAGGTTTATCTGTGGGCAGGTGTTTTGTCCCTCGAAAAAGCATGCTGGTTGTAGCTAGTGTGCAGTCAGCAAGGGTTGTGATTAAGGGTTTCTTATTTTCAAGGGTATCAGTGGAATCAACATGATGATAAATGCCAGTCGAAAGATTCCACAAATCTTCACCAAGCTACTGTTAAACACAGAAGTTACTTTTGTTCTCTTTTGTGTCACTGTTATTTTACTGGGCTTCATATTCATTCAACAGGTTGGAGCACCACTGCTTTCTGTTTAGCTTTGATGATGTGTCAGAGCTCTAATGAAGTTTGTTTGTCACACATAATGTTTCAGATGTTCATTTTACTGACAAAGAATTGTTAACAAGGTCGTTGGCCTTAAGCTGACTGGTCTGAGTTGTTGTCATCATGTAAATTCTGCTGCGTCTTGTTCAATATTCAGCTTTCTCATTGCTAACATGCGTTGCCATGGCCATGCATTAAAAGTGCCAGCAACAAGAAGAGGTGAAGCAACTGATAATAATGAAGTGCTAAGAGGTGAGGAGAGACATTTGAGACTAGACAACAAGGAGAACTGACAGCCAATGACAAGTGAAGCTTTTGCCTGAACTGCAAAGTACAAAATAAGCAGTACAAGTTGTAAAGAATGTACTGAAGCAGTCTCTAGGCAGGCTATACTGTCAAAAAGAAAACTTTGGTCACACTTGATTGTCAGTACTGTATGTGACAAGTGTAAAAATTCTTCCTAGTAATTTCCCAAAATATACTGAGCCCTATAAACTATTAGTTTGAATCTGACTGCTCTTAACAATGGAGGTATCCTACTCCAGGGTTTGATAAGTGGCTCAACTCAGTTCCAGTTCCCCTGAGATGTAAATGCTTTCCCCGACATCTAGTGGGGGAATCTAGGCTAATACTGCTCCATATTGAATCTGTCTCTCTGCCCCCAGAGAGCAAACGCACTTTTAACAGCCTCTATTGTGCCAAGATTCCCTTCCCCTCCCATAATCTTGCAGAGTTACTTTACAGCTGTAAGTTGGCCTTTATGTCTAAAAGCAGGTCCCTTTCTCACAATATGTCACTTTTTTCCCCAGAGAAAACTCGTCTGTGTGAACAAAATACAGCAGTGCTGATATTTTCAAGGTTAAAATATAGCTGCATCATTAAACTGAGGAAAAAGAGAGCACACAAGATGACATAGACACATTATTTGTACAGATATCTCAGTATAAAAGCCACATTACATCATTGTGAATTTTGTTACACCTGTCAGTGAGATGCAGATCCCTTCTGGCCCAATTTTAACTGCTATAATGTTAGCTGTTCTTTATGATGACACCAGCATTTAACACCCTGTAATGTGTGTAGACAGTAGTCTTTTGTGTTTGTACCACATTAATCTGGGGAAGCAGCTTTCCCTTTTCTAATTACAGAAGTCAGACAAAGACAAACATTTACTTTTTTAAGACCTCTCAAACTATATTTATGACTCAAATGCAACATTTTGCTATATAACTAGTGATGGGTATTGTTAATTTTTATTGATATTGATACAATTTTCGAGACTGCTTAATGATCCAAGTCTTTATCGATACCACTTTCGATACTTTTTCTATTAATTTGGTGGAAAGACGAGATAACAATAAATTAAATAAACAGAACTGGTATTTCTTTTACTGCTTAACTGTGAGTCTGTGATTGTTTGGTTTCTGAACAGAAACAGAAATTTGCCTAGCCTTCAATAAACACTGCTGATGTTGGGCATTTATTTGAAGAGGAACACACAGGGCCCCTTCAACATAACATATAACTATGAGAATTGTAAAATAATATATCACCAGCAATAAATGTTCAGCAAATTTTTTAACAATAAAGATGGGGTGAGCTTCTAAATGAATGAAGTTGGTGAATGTTATACATATTTTGGCTGATCATTAAACACAACTCATTACTAGGCCCTCCAAACGTTCTTCTGTCAGACAGAAGGCAAGTGACACAGTTAATTTGGTAAAATGTGCTAAATATTAATATAACTTGTTTATGTTTCAATAACTATTTCGTTTTCACACTAAAGTGTTGGTTAATGTCTGTACTGTAATTTTAAGAGGTCGCATATTTTTGAATTATTATCAATTGGATTATTATTGTCAACAAACGGGACTTGCTAGTTGGGGGAAGTTGGGGTGCGCGCACCATACCTACTTTGGGTGGAGGAGGATGATTGTCCCACAACAGCAGCTGGAGTCGGCGGTGTTCCAACTCGAAGACAGTTGAAGGCACTGCATTTTGGCTTTAACTGATGCGCAATGTTGAGGTGCTTTAGCATTGATGTTGTCTTCCCATCCTAGCAAGCAACCTAATGAGTGACCAAATGAGAAATGAAGCCAACGAGGGCGTGAGGCAATTCAATTCTTCTTCGTTTAGTTTAATGGCGGTTGGCAGGCAATTCAACTGAATTAAAAAAACTATTAGACAATTGATGGATGTTTGTGCACCAGTAATTTGATTTAAAGGACTCTCATTTCTTGAGACATAACGTTATGTTATAGGACCCGCTGGTCTCGTTAGCAGTATCGATAAGCTTGGATCTTAATGATTTTCAGGTTTTGAGAACTTTGGAACCGGGTCCTTAATAGAACGCGGCCTTGATCGCCATCCCTATATATAACTGGAAACTGGATTTTTCCATTTTGAGATTTTAATGCAGATTGCAAAGTGCTGGTAATGTTACTTGCATAGTGTGTCTTATAATACTTATACATAACTAATAATCTTTGTCTCTTCAGTTTTCTGTTTTCATTACTAAAGGGCTGCCTTTTTTTAACAGCATACTTTGAGCTAGACAGTATATCCCCCAGTGTTGTTCTGCTTTGTGGGACCATATTGTCTCCTACTTGTACACACTTTTTCAAGTGCGGTCACTTGTGATAACCTGTGCTGGTTTATTTATTGCAATATTGGATGAAATATTCTGACGATACTTTGTTAGGTATTTGACGGCATTTTCTTTAAACCATTTTTTCCATCTCCATGATGCATGCATATCTTGTTTCACATAATTTCATATCACAACCTTTTTTCTGTTTTCTTTCTATTCCTTTAAACAGAAAAAAAATCTCTGTACCTCACGATTCCTCACTTTGTTAATCTCTTGCTTGCCATATCCAACACACACAAATTTAGGGTTTGCGACTAACCTCATGACCCCTTGACGTTTGTTCCTAGGCTGCTGGGTAGCTGGTGTGTGTATTTATAGAGCAGGTTTAACACCATAGATCCACTGCTCTTCTTTTTACAGAGGCAGGGGCAGCTAGGGTGTTCTCACGGTAGCTAGCGCCTCTGCAATCGATATTCACCTCTCCCTCATCTCTAGCTTAATGTATGGAGCTGTTGCTTTACTTTGTGGAAATTGTAGGTACAATTGCAAAACAGCAAGACAGAAAATTACACAAATGCAAATACCACAATGCTCTTATGTTTTGTGTACATGGAATACAAACAATATTGTCTTATTAGATAATAAGAAGGTATTCAGACAGAGGGTTTATGCTTCCTGCCTGTGCTATGCTCATTAACAATGTGCATATTTTTGTTTATTATTTTTGTTTAGCAAATTACCTACAGTACAAGTATGAGACAGTGGCACATGTCCTTGTCACTATCTACATTTGTTTTAAAGCTGTTTCTGAGTGGCAGCCTTGCACAGGGACTTCCAGTCCCTGAAAATGAATGGCACTGTGCACACCCCATGTCAGATGCTGATAATCTGCAGTCTCAAGGGATAAGCTGGTGCGTCTGTGTTGAGTTCATAGGGTTGTTGTAGGTTTTTGACATCCTTTTTATTACATTGAGTGTATTATTACGAAAGATGTGCTGCTGAGAGGCTTGATTACATCATGGTTTTATCGTCAGCCTGTTAAAGCCCTCTTTGGAGGGTCGTCATGGTGCTCTGCGTAGACTGTGTCAGGTTGGCTCTTTGGCATCTTTCTGCTGATGTTTTCGTGTCATGGCATTTCATTGGCTACAGACAAATCAATTAATAATTATTAATGTTATGTCACAACTTTGTTGCGTGTAAAGTGTCAGCATTGTATTTATTAGGCTGTGTTGTCTCTGTTTTCCTAATGGAGTAGTCAGGTGAGTGGAGAAAGTGACATCGTGTTAGATTACACTAAAAGGAAACTTGCGACACTCAGGCATAGCTGTCTTTGCCAAGCAGCTCTAAGAAAGTAAGCATCGCCTTAACCTTTAAGAAAGACCTCAGGTTTCAGAGCATGGACGGTTTCCATGACATGGGACCTCCCTTCTTAAAGTGATACTCTAGCCAGAATCTATCTTTTGGGTATGCAATACTCACCCCCTGTATACAAAAGGTGGCTGTAAAAGGGTTTTAGCTTTGACTTTTGCCAATAATGGTGGCTCACTTTGAATTATGTTGGTTTTTCCGTGCTCCCTCCCTCCAGTGTTTGTGTCTCTGCTTTTAGCATTTCCCCCCTGCATTCTGCTCTTTTGTACTCGGATGTAAACACGTCTTGGTCTGATCTCTATACTGAATTCACAGAGATGAAACTGACATCGATCTTCTCATCTAACTCCCGGTATGGGAGCAAGCAAGCGTATTTGGCTTTGTTGATGCAGCACTGATTACATTTTGCTGCTGGTTTTGACATTTAAGCTTCTTTTACTGATTGATCAGTGTCATCTTCCAATCATGCTGATAATTTCCACACACAGCCAACATGGCTACCGTAGCCAACACAGCTGGCTATGGTTTAATGGCTGCTCCACTAAGCTTTGTGTAAGCTAGGGACATGGGAAGCGATGGTATCTCTTGTTTTTCACTAACATGTATATCCTACTTTGAAGCAGACATTCAAATATAAAGAAATGTCCACCAATGTGCAGAGGAATGCTATACAGTCTGTGGCATATATAAAATTTCTGTGCTCACCATTAGGGCTGTCATCGAATATTCTAAATTTGATTATATAATCGAATTGTAAAAAACATTGTAAAGACATTTAATTGTGAAAATGATTCGATTATGGAAAAAAAAACCCCACCTGCCTCGTGCCTCTGTCTGCCTCGTGAGTTCTTGCATGAGCCTGGGCCACTGCACTGAATGCACTGCATGACGGACAGGAGTCACACAACGCCATTTTCACTGATTGAAAATGAAATGTAGGTCAAGCTGAACCGAGCGAATAATTCAACAACTAATGATGGCAGAGTTCACAAAGTCGGCCGCAGAGAGAGTGATTTGCACTGCAATCTAAAAAGCCTAGTTTGGAAATACTTTTAATTTTGGTCAGTAGATGGCAAAATTGTGGAACCTCGAGATAAAGTTAGCAAGCTATGTAAGCTACAGTTAGCCTACCATTCAAGCATTAGCAACCTGATCCATGTTTATCACAGCACAGCATGCTTGGAGCATTGAATGTCTTTTCTATATACCGTAACCTAATTATTTTATTTGTTTATTTTGTAATGTGTAGGTATGTAGATCTTTCAAAAGAGATGTTTATGATGTATATGTACGAGTAATTATGTGTCTTGTTGTATTGGTGTGCCCTCTTAAGGACATAATGCACAAAACCGATATTCGAATGGTTGCAATGTGTTTTTTTTTGTTTAGTTTTTTTAGAAGGAATAATTGAACGTCATTTCTGGACAGTTTTGACAGCGCTACTTACCATATATAAATTGTCAACCAGTGGGAAGCACAGTGGAAAAAAGAAACCTTATCTACCCCATCCAAATTGACCCACTGAAGAAGATTGGTGGTTGATCTGATTGGATCCACAGCTTTTCCCAGAGAGAGAGAGAGAGAGAGAGAGAGAGAGAGAGAGAGAGAGAGAGAGAGAGAGAGAGAGAGAGAGAGAGAGAGAGAGAGAGAGAGAGAGAGAGAGAGAGAGAGAGAGAGAGAGAGAGAGAGAGAGAGAGAGAGAGAGAGAGAGAGAGAGAGAGAGAGAGAGAGAGAGAGAGAGAGAGAGAGAGAGAGAGAGAGAGAGAGAGATATTTATTTGGTAGTTATGTAAGGTTTAGTCCAGGGGTGTCCAAAGTGTTTTTGGTGAGGGCCAAATACAGAAAAATAAGCAAAGGCCCGGGCCACACACAAGAGGTGACATATTGACACATGATTACTGTGTGTATTTCTAACTCACCTATAATGTGAAGAACATTGCTCTCAGTGGGAGCAGTGATGCTGTCCTTTGGATTGAAGGATGGCTGGGATGTCAGGAGAAAGTTTGGTGGTTGAGACACGAAGGACTTCACAGAGATGGCTATCAGTCATTCTGGATCTCAGTCTGCTTTTGTTCTGATTTAACAGAGAAAATGTTTGTTCACATATGTATGTTGAGCCGAACAGGCTCATCTGCAGACTCTCCTCCACTTCTTCTGCATCCACCAGGAAGGGGGTCGAGAACAGCTTGATTTGTTTTTCAATGACAGAAAAATCTTGAAAACGCTGGTTGAATTCTGTCACGAGAGATGTAATTACAGAAGCATATTTCTCCTTTTTAGCAGAAAGGTCTGCCTTTGGAAAAGCAGACTTGATTTCAGACAGCGCAGGGAAGTGTGCAGCATTAAAGCTTCGTAGTTGTGTCTCAAACAGGCGGAGCTTTACACAGAAGGCTTTCATGTGCGCATGCAGGTGTGACACCAGCTGTTCTTTGCCTTGTAGGTTCTTGTTCAGTGTATTCAGATGATGAGTGAGATCAACTAAAAATGCCAGGTCTGCCAGCCACAGAGGGTCACTCAGTTTATGAAGAGGTCGGCCCTTCTCTTTCAAAAACTTGTCGATTTCTGATCTCAGCGAATAAAACCGCTGCAGCAAAGAGCCGCGGCTGAGCCAGCGCACATCAAAGTGGTAGAGTACATCCCCGTATTCAGCATCCACGTCAGATAAGAAAGCTTGAAATTCCCTGTGGTACAGTCCTCTAGCTCGAATTATGTTGACAGTTTTTACAACAGTGTTCATCACATCGCCCAGCTGGACAGTCTTGGCACACAGTGCTTCTTGGTGGATTATACAGTGCATCCTAACAGCCTCACCTCCGCTCTCTTTTACCTTGACGCACACCATGGATGCCATTCCTTTGCGCTCACCCGTCATGGCCGGAGCTCCATCCGTTGTTACTCCACAGAGCTTGTC
The DNA here is from genome assembly GCF_020085105.1 of Siniperca chuatsi. Taxonomy (NCBI): domain Eukaryota; kingdom Metazoa; phylum Chordata; class Actinopteri; order Centrarchiformes; family Sinipercidae; genus Siniperca; species Siniperca chuatsi. Next base: position 18,679,942 of record NC_058045.1, on the reverse strand, counting down.
CCATTTAAGCCCCATCTTTTCAACTGCCTCTGACACAGCGTCAAAAATATTTCCACCCGTCGTTGTGCCTTTTAGGCTCATCATATCAAGCAGCTCCTCCGTACAGCAAAAATTATCATCGACTCCCCGCAAAAAAATTAAAAGCTGTGCGGTGTCTGTGGCGTCTGTCAACTCTCATCGCATGCTATCGAGTAAAAATCAAAAGCACAAGCTTTCTCTCTCAGCTGAAGTTTCAGGTTAGCTGACAATCGATTCTCCGCACCACTGTATTTCTGGATAAGCTCACGTTGTTGAAATCCTGCACTTTTTCCGGGCACATTACTTCTGTGACTTTGATGAGGCACTGCTTTATGAAATCACCGTCTGAGAACGGTTTGCCATGCTGGGCAATAAGTTGTGCGACTTCATAGCTTGCTGCTGTGGCGTTTTCCTGTATTTTGTTAGCACGAAAAAAAAACTGTTGTTGAGCTTGCATGCTAGCTGCCATTTGCTTGAATTTCTGTGCTCCTTCGGCACCTGTGTACGATGCGTAGCTCTGATGCTTGGTCTCATAGTGCCGACGGACATTATACTCTTTCATCACGGCAACATCTTCATTGCAAATCAAACAGACACACTTTCCGTTGATTTCTTTAAAGAAATATTCATTTTCCCACCGTGTTTGAAATCTTCTACACTCACTTGCTATCTTGCGTTTCTTTGGTGCTGCCATTTCTGGTGACTCGTGGTAAATATTTTTCTTTGCTTAATTTTGTTTAGTGGAGAAGCACCTTTCATGTGACTGGCTCCATCTGGTGTTGAAACTGAGAAGTGCAACAGAGTTGAGCTCAAGCGCCATGTGCGGGCCATATTCAATTATATTTTCAGAATTTGCTGCGGGCCAATAAAAACTGACCCGCGGGCCGCAGTTGGCCCGCGGGCCGTAGTTTGGACACCCCTGGTTTAGTCGAACCATGTCATACCTGTGTCTCCTGTACAAATGGAGTGTTAAGATACCCTGTCCTCTCCTTGTAGACTATAACTCTTGCCAGGCTCCTTTGCAGTTTCGGGTCCATACAGTTCAGTTATGAAGATGAATTGCCATTCGCAGTTAATATTTTGGTAATTATTATGCAGAATATTGGGCTCTACGGCAAAATGTATTTTAATAATTGGGCTTTGTCAACGCAGAAAAAGGTTCAGACAGCACTTAAAAAAAGATATTTCCAAAGCAAGCTGTTTTACCAGTGTGACACTATACAGAACCTTTTACATTTACTACAAGTGAGTGAAGTATCTTAAAGGGATACTTTGGTTTTTTTGAAGTGGGGTGGTATGAGGTACTTATCAATAGTCAGTGTATTACCTATAGTAGATGGGGGTCGGTGCGCAGTATGAGGTACTTATCGACTATCGATAAGTATCTCATACAACCCCACTTCAAAAAACCCGAACTATCCCTTTTAAGCTGCACAGGGCAGTTACATGTAAATGACACTCCTTTACAGCTGTGTTTGGCACAGTACAGCTGTATTAATCTTGCATTACAACATTTCTTTCTTTCCACAGTGCAGTTTGCAACTTAAGCCACATAAACATTATCTTTCATAATTTGTTTGTCTATTCTGAATCATCATCATTATTAAGAGCACAGTCATTAGTTCCCAACCAACCATTTTAGATGGTTGCTGTTAACTGTTGGTCCCATGTTGCTGGATCCCATAGATCAGTTGTTTACCAGTTTTATTGTGCCAGCCCAGAGTTAAATTTAAAAAGCACAGACAATGGGCCCCAAGGTAGGAAGGCATGTGATGAGCAGTAATTAGTCCGTAAAGCATTTGAGTGCACTTAATGGTAAGTGCCCTTAGACCCAGTGCCATTCCTGTAAAGTCTAATCTGCTGTCATTATGATCAGTGAGTGCTCACTTTGTGTCTCAAGCTTCTGATTTTTCTGTGTCTGTGAAGGGAGAATGATTAAGTTTATGACCTGTTTGTCTGTGTGCCCTGGCTTAACTGGACAAACAATCCCTGTATACCTAAAGGCACTTGTCAATATCAGCCTCCATTATCCACTTGGTTTTGAATCTCAGATCCAGAAGCAGATGAATGACTTTGTTAATTGAAAACACTTATTCCCTAAACAGACACTGACTTCACATTTGGCTTTACCTTCACAACAGAGCCATGTGTGACCTGCTTCAACCTTACTTAAGAGTACATTAAGCTAAGTGGCCATGCATGGATGGAGATGAAGGTGGATGGAGAGGGAAGTGGAGGTGGCTGCTGATAAGGTTTAAGGGTTTTTGATGTGGGAAAAAAATCAAGGTGTCTGCACACTTTCTGTTTCCATTGCACACACTCAGTTTAATGTCAAAACTTTCATTGTATGAGACTTTTTGTGTTGGAGCGTCTGCCTTTTGATTATCAGTGAAACGCCAACAGTGTGGAGGTAGGGATGAGGAGGAGTGTTAACTATTTACCCTTAAGGAAAATAATTATTAATAAGTAGAAGAACTGTGAACAAGTTGGACAGGTAAAGGAAGATAAATAAGATATCTTCCTTTACCTGTCCAACTTGTTCACAGTTCTTTTACTTATTAATAATTATTTTCCTTAAGGAGGTGAAGAATCTAAAGGCACAAGTTTGTGCAGAGTTTCAAACAGATATGGATGTGCAAGGACTTTGTTCATCGTAGTCATGAATCTTTGCTATATTTTGAATAGATCATTAAAATGTCATGTCAGTTACGGCCGAAATACATGGGGCAGGCAGCGTTTTTTTTTTTTTTTTTTTTTTTTTTTTTTAACCCGGTTGTGGTAGCTTCACTCTGTGCAATATTGAGTTTTGCCAAATGATAATGCAGTTTTTAACTACAGGATCATGGGTACACATTGACTTGATTGATTTATTTTAATGTGAAATATAAAAACACCCACAAGATTGCTCTGCTGCGTTGCATTGCCTGTGGTACAATGAGGTATTTATTTTAATTATTTTTAAACAGATTGTACTTGTTTTTACACAGTTCTATGTAGTACTTGTTGGAGGGCTGCGTAGAGAAAAAAATACACCAGCTGTGTAAAAATAGAGATGAGCAGTGCAATGCCTGTGAATGTGTGCGTGGCTTCTGTGGTCAGTGAAGCAGCTTCAGTTGATTATAATTGAAGCACTCTGCTGTGGCAGACGTATCGCACCACGCCCGTGCCCCATATATTTTGGCCATTAACTTTCTTTTGCCTCACTTTCTAGCCACTACTATATTCTCAGCCTTAAGTTATTATTCATGTCCTTCCTATTGTTTCCCTTAATTGAGCCAAAGAAACTACTTTAAATCAGGGGACAGGACCTGGCCTGGACCCCTCCAATGAGTCAGTCTTGGCTCTCTGCTGGGAAAGTTGGCAAGCTCACAGTGTTCTTATGTAAATATTACTTAGTTGTATGCTTGCAAAGATGCATGCAAAGCGCTGGTTATATAATAAGTATGTGGCAGTGTTTCACCCATCCATAACCATAACCAAGTTTCTAATTGCAGGGCTAATGTGGCTAATCGTTCCCTTGCTGTATGTGTGGCTCTGGGTGTTATCAGAATCCATTTGAGAGTGGGGGTTTTAAATGTTATTTTTGTGGGTTATTGGCATTTTGTTGGACAGCATAGTGGAGGTAGAAAGGCAATACAGGTCATATGGTGAATGCAATGTCATAATCTTGCAGCGTCACTTCTACGTGGCATGTAGTTTATTTTATTGAACTTGTCTCGATAACAGATACTTAAATGTCTGGTCTAAATGAGAAAATGTAGGACAGCTAGGAGTGTGTATTAGAAAGTGGTGTAGTTCTGGAGTCCTTCCATCCAAACCATGCCACATTCTGGGTCACAGTGTCTTCCTTCACTTCTCACTCTTTGTACATGCACACTTCTTATTTTTATTTTTTTACATTTTATCGCTCTTGTGCGATATGTTATGCATGTCATACAAATCCTTCTTTTGTGTAGGGCAAAATGAATATATAAATAGGAATGAGTGCTGTTTGGTTGTTTGAGGATGCATAAATGACCCCTTCCTTCCCTCTTAGTGTTTCCCTCTAGTTGCTGTCTGTGTTTGGCTCTCCTCTGCCCCAAAAATCTTTGTCCCTTAAGTGCTGTCAGCTCAGGGATTCTCTCTCAGTTCACTTCTTATTTAGGTTACGTACAAGTGTTATGGCTTCCTCCTTTGCTCAGCGATAGGATTTAAAGGCACAGATTCCGTCTCTGCTGCCCAACCCATTTTACACTTAGTTGGTTTGCCAGACTATCATTAGCTGTGGTGTTAGACTGGCACAGTGTAAATGTAAAAAGGACCGTCTCATGGTTTCATATCAAAGTTTAAAAGAACTTATGTCTATTTATCAGAAATCAGTAAGAGAAGCTAAGTCCTCCTGTTTCTTTTACATGATTACAACAAACCGTCATAACCCCAGAATTCTTTTCAAAACCACTGAATCCGTAATTAACCCTCCTCCTATCCAACTAACTGAAGCCACCCCAATGATCTGTGAGCAATTTTTATCCTTCTTCACAACCAAAATCAATGAAATAAAACTCCAGATTGGCCACTGGTGCCCCTTCTTTGCCAAACTGAAAACCCTCTGCCCTGCTAAATGACTTTCAGGTCATTTCACTGTGCAATCTGAAGGACACAATGGATAAATTAAAGCCCTCATTGTGTCCTTCAGATTTAATGCCTGCCAGATTTCTCAAAGAGGTTTTTAACAGTGTTGGTCCCACTATTTTATCAATTGTAAATAGCTCTCTCTCCACTGGCTGTGTGCCCTCCTGCCTTAAGTACGCAGTAGTGCATCCACTTCTTAAGAAACTGAGCCTTGACCCTGCAGATTTAAAACATTTTAGATCCATTTCTAAATAACCATTTTTATCAAAGGTTTTAGAGAATACTGTTTACTGTTTTACTTTTAAGAATACTTGTGATATGTTTGACAAATTTTAATCAGGTTTCCGTTCACATCATAGCACCGAATCTGCTCTTATCAAAGTAACAAACGACCTTTCACTTATAGCTGATGCTGGAGATTGTTCGATTTTAATTCTTCTACATTTGAGCTCAGCATTTGACACTGGATCACTCCATCCTACTGGACCGCCTTGAACAGTGGGTTGGCATCAGAGACACTGCTCTAAAATGGTTCAGATCCTATTTATCAAACAGGACTTTCTCAGTGGTCATCGGTAATGCCTCCTCTTCTGTGGCCCCTCTGACCTGTGGTGTTCCCCAAGGGTCTATCCTTGGCTCCTTGTTGTTCTGTAAATACATGCTGCCACTGGGGCATATCATAAATAAATACAAAATCCAGTACCATTATTACGTAGATGAAACAAATTTATGTCCCATTAAAAACCAGTTATGAAGGCAATTTTGTCTGTCAGAAATAAAGTGCAGGATGTCTCAAAATCTTCTCCAGTTCTTCTCGGTTACAATAATCTTATTGTACCTCTGATTCAGGTTTGAGCCAAAAAAGCATCTCATGACTTCAGCTGGTACAAAACGCAGCTGCTTGGCTTTTAACAAATACTAGAAGACAAGATCATATGAGACCTGTTTTAGCTTATCTTCATTGGTTACCAGTTAGTTTTAGAATTGATTTTAAGATTTCACTGATCACCTTTTAAAGCACTTCAAGGTTCAGCTCCCAGCTACATTGCTGAATTGCCGCTCCCCTATAAGCCAGGCCAGAGCCTCAGATCCTCAGGCAGGGCTCTGCTGGCTGTTCCTGAGTCCCGGCTCAAGACTAAAGGTGACCCCTCAAGGCTTGCTGAATCAGTGACATCTTTTGAATCACTTCTCAAAACGTATGTTTTCAAAAAAGCCTTTTAGTACTTAGTTTTATTGTCAACATATCGTATCTGTTTTATCATTAGTAATTTATATTTATTGATGGGGGTGTTATTTTATTTTTATCTTTTATTTTATTATGTTTTATTTTATCTCAATTAATTTCATTTTCATTTTTTTAAATGCCTGATTGTATTTGCCTCCGTCCTGAAATGTTTTAACCCTTATTCAACTATGTAAGGCACTTTGTAATTTAGTTTTTGAAAAGTGCTGTATAAATAAAGTTTATTATATTTATTGTTATTATTATTATTATCCACAAAGATCCATGCCAGTTATTTTGTTGAACTGCTGAAAGGTAGGTTTTATAGTTTGTTTGTTTTTTGTTTTGTTTTTTTTGTATATTTTATACAGTTACTGAAAATCTTGGTAGAGTCAGGCAATTGGTAATACTGTATCTTTTTTTTTTTAGTCAGCGATGTTCTCCTTCCTGTGAAATGGTAATGATCCAACAAAAACATTTTTTTAGAGACAAACCTCTACTGTGCAAATGTTTATTCAGGCCTGTATTATAGAGGTACATATTGAATAGTCTTACAATTTGATAACTTTGTAAAAGAAAACATCATGTGTGTCTCCCTGCAGCTGGTGCAAGACTGGTGCAATACTGAATTGTTGGGGGTTGAGTGATTACAATATTGAATTTATGGATGTGACTCTGCAGCTGTTAGGAATCATATCAATGTATTGTATATGTGTTGAATATTAGGGGTATGTATGTTTTTGTGTGTGTGTGTGTGTACTTTCTGCTGTGCAAATTGATGTATGTGTTGTTTTGGATTTGTGGCTTATCACGCAGCCCAGCTGTTCGAGAATGCATTGTTCTTTGCATGGGCAGGATTAAGAGGCATTTCAAGGAAAAACAAAAGTCAGACCAGAATGGGTGAATGTTGAAAACAGCATTTTTAGCTTTAAACAATACAATATATGTCAAGTACACCAATTAGTCTAAAAATAAAATAATAAAATACATTTTTTTAAAATAAAAATGACAAGTCGGTTTGTTTAAAATGGGCATTATACTGTCTTAAGGAGTGAGATTCCTCCAGTCTTCCTGGACACACATCCTACTAGGGTGTGTATTTGTCTAGTATAACAGTAGTAATCCTCCATGAATATGATAGTGTGTGTGTGTGTGTGTGTGTGTTAGTGTCTGTGTGTTGGATATGGTTAGCTGTAACTGCTGCTGTTTCTCTGTTTACTTAGTAAACACTCACACTGAATAGAATTCTTTTTCTTTCCATGAAAAAGCATTGAGAGTGCTATCAGTTCTGTTACTTTCCTCCAAATCTACATTAGCTGGAGACTAGCTATAACTAACTGACAGTGGTGTGTGTGCGGGTGGCAAACAGACTGTGCATTTGGCCCAGAGAGACGTTAGCGGCTCCCTTGGGACTGGGTGGGTGGGGTGGGGCTCCACCCTCCTTAGCACAGTGGTGTGACCAGGAGGAGCATGGGAAAGAGAGACACCGGGAGTGAGGCAGTTTGTCTGTTTGTACTGTGTGAGTTAAAGTGAAGTGATCTTACACAAACTTTTGTATCTCTGCAGGTGAGACAGGCTGCTGTCAACAAAGGCTTCTGGATGCGGTGTCTCCTGCAGCTCAGGTGAAAGGTAAGCTGAGCTCTCACCTGCTGGCCCACTCTTTAATGTCTTAATAATGCATACGCTCTCTTAAATTGGTTAGCTGTCTGTTTTAGCTTCAGTTAATCAAATGGTTTGCATGTGCCATTCACATGTTACAGTTCAAGGTTAAGGTTTAATTTGTGAACCTGTTTTCTCTCAGGCATCAGTCTACTTTCAGAATTTGACACAAATGCTAGTACATTTTTACCCAGTGTTGCCAGGAGGGATAACTCACTTTTTGAGCAGAACAGAGAATTAGGGCATGTCTCTTAATGTGTGAAATAGATGTACTTTCTGTTTATGCCAGTTTGTATTATATTTTAAGCATACTTGCTTTCTGCAGCTGTTGGATCACAATGTCAGTTAGTGCTATAAAGCTGACATTTGTGCTGTTTTGGTAACTTCTGCATATCCATGTGAGCAATTGTGTGTTAGTGTTGCAAAGTTGGAGCACAGTGCAGCATTTAAAGAAGAGAGAACAGTTTGACAGAACTGAGATCAGCAGCTTACAGGGTGTGTCAGATTCATTTGGGTTAGAAGGGAGTAAATGTTTGGGGTTGCACAAGGACAGTTGGCTACAGAATGATACTTCAGAGAGATATCCAAAGCCCTAAAACAGGCATTTTGCCTTGAGTGCATGTTGATCTTTCGTACAGTGGCAGAGAAAGTGTAATGACTAGTTACTATTTCTTTTTTCAGCCTCACATCCTTAGTACACTGTATATTTTGGTCTCTCCTTGAAGGATAAGTGTACCAGTGTCTTAATGCATGTACAGCACATCAGTGGGTGTAAAGATGGAAACCAGGTGTTCTTAGTACACTTACATACGTATTACTGTAAAAATGTTCCTTTTGGTGTAGGGGAATCACAATGATAGAAGTGACAGTTATCGTACCGTCTCTGCTTTTAGTATCCTGAACCTGTCTGTTGTTAATTTTTGCTTTGCTGTTGGGTACAGTAGGCTTGGTATACATGGTATCATAGTATTACGGTATACCAGGGTATTTAGAAATCCCGAAGGTATGATTTTCAATACCATCAAAAATACAGCCACTCCTTAAACTGATATGGAGATGCTGTATTGAGGCTAGGGTTGAGCGATGTTAAAATTTTCCAACTGGCTATCGTCAGCCCAACAACTGGTGATTGCCCATATATTCGCGCAGGTGTGTGTCCGCCCCCCATAGTTTCAGTTGGGGGGATGTGTCCGAGCTGTGAGTTTGCTTCGTTCTACAAACTCTCTTAGCTTTATTAGGGTAATAAATAAACAAAATAAACTCGCAAAATGTCAAGAAAGGAAATGTTCTTACACCTATTTTTTCCTTTCCTTCCTGAGTTTCTCTCTTTCACTGAACTAAGACTATCTTGATTGCCTTGTTAACTGACAGTAAAACACATTTCATTCAAACAGAAAAAAAAATGAAACCATCTTGATTAGTCTTTCGACTGTTCCAACAATCACAAGCTTGGTTCGCAAGTTTGGTCGAAATAAACCCTTAATTCACAGAGCTGGATGTGAAAATATTCTGGCTCTATGGCTGTTTTTCCCCACTGCCTCTCTCTGCCGTTGAACGAGAGTCTGTCGCTGAGCAGCGGCTGTCACTCGTTCCTCGGAGGCAGACCATTAAATTAGCAAAATAAAATGACAAAAATTGCCAAAACAAACAACAACCTATTGCTGATATATTCATCCATTCGCCCAACCCTAGTGGCTGCGTAGGATTGTTTCTGACTTGTGTGGTCCAAACATTTCCAGTAACTCCAGAGTGTTGTAAAGTCCAAAAGTCAAAAGTTTTTGAAAAAATATTGATGTAATAATTTCCAAAATTCACAGCATGTTTTTATCTAACGAAATATTCTGCTTCAATCCATATTTGTTGGCGTTTAGCCTTTAATTCGATGAAGCACACCTCAAATTGAAGATTTTGTTTGAGGATTTTTAATTTTCTTTAGAGTGATGATGTCATAAATTATGATGACATTCAAAGCTTCATTCGAAAATCTCAATAGAAGCTTCAAATATAAAAAGATGACATTTGGTACAGCACTAATTAGGCTAATTGCGTATTAGACACAGCATTGAAGGCTAAACAATGTCATACATGCTACAGTGACTTCTATCACCAGCAGCTCAGCTTTTATGTCGTTGTTTTTTCCCTTTTTTTAATTTTGTTGTTGTTGTTTACACAAATACCATGATATACGTATACCCCATTGAAATGTCAGGAAGGTATAAAAAAGCAGATATCGCCCAAGCCTACCGTATAGCCCCAGGATGGTAGTTGTGAAAAAACACCACTTGCCTGCACATATCAGTCAGGAAGCTTTTAGACTCAGCCTTGCCCAAGCTGTTTATCTTGGCATGTGTTTGCAGCACGAAGACATATGAGATTTAACAGCAAATTACACATTAACCAGGCAAAATGTCTCAAACTGTACCCAGCAGCTCACACCAAGGCAACTCTTGTCTCATGTTCTTGTCTGTCTTAAAACCATACACATTCAGACATTCATCTATTTAATACAATGTTAAGATTATGGTTTTAAATACTTTATAGTGTTGTGTTTCTGTCAACTGACTAACTGGTTACATAGTTTCCTTATCTGTTCTGTTCCACCAATAAGGCTTAGTATTGTGCACACAATGTAGTTTCCATTTATTGGCCATGGAATTTAATATGTACTGTGGGTCAGCAGATGGAGAATGTCTTAATTTTTCTCTACATGTCTAGTCTATCATCAGCAGTAAATCACTCTTTCATTCACTTTGTTAATTTCACTCACCAGCAGTAATACCAACAGTTTGAAGTTAGTACATTGATCACAATTTGGTTTACACAAGCAAAAAGTGCAGGAAGCAGAAAATTGTCATATTCCATATTCAATCTCCACCAACTCAACTTTAAACTTATTTTCTTTTTTGTGTTCAATTCAGAGGTACTGCTAGGTACATGCTGAATTACCATAATGTCACCTTCATGTCTGTCTCTTTGTCTCACACATCTGGTGGACTTCTCTTTTTCTTGTAGACTAAGGTCTTACATGTTAAAATTGTAATGACCAGATAACAAAGGATACTTCATAGCATCTACTAACTGTTAATTACATTTCAAAGACTGATTTACCTGGTCTTTGCCTTGCTGTAGAGAGGAATAACAAGATAAATAGAAATATGGAAGTTGTTGTTAATAGCATAACTGCTCTCCTTTCCATATTCAGTCTTTCCTAAGGGTCTAATGCTTATCATTTGATCAACAAATTATTTGATATAGCATGGTATAACATATATGATTTCCGGTGCAGTGAAAGGAATAGGATGGGACAACGAGATGTATGGGTCATACCTTAAATTATAGGGTATCATAGGTGTATAGTATGCTTTACTTTATGTTAGTCTGGAGCCAGAAAGAGAAATACATTCAGGGCCTGACCTTGTAATAATGAATCTAAAGGAAAAGTAAGTCCAAAGCGGTTGTCAGACAGAATTAAAGGAAATTAAAGGAAGTGCTAGTAGTGCTAAAAAGCATCTGAACTGGGTATTGTAGAACTTTTGATCAGCAAAGCAAAGTGTAATGTTAAATGAGATCAATACTGAGGGAGTCAGTTTGAGACTTATGTTTATTGTGTTCCTGATGGTTGGAGAGTGGCTTTATCCTTCTTTGTGTGGGGAAAAAAGACTCTGCCTGTGCATCAGTGACACATGGAAACCAATCTGGACTTCCCATTCTTTCTGAAACAGCATAATCACAGCAAAATTAACACACCACTATGGAAATGCAGATCAACATTTTATTAGGGCGGCAGTAGAAGTCTGTTTGGTGGAGATCTCGAACATGGGCCCTTTCTGTGTGATTGTTATTGCGCCCCCCAGCACCAAAGGAAAATCACCAGAGCCAGAATGATAAGATTTGAGATTAGAAATAGTAATTCAAATCCTCTCCCAATGTATTTAACCAGTAATTTATCAAACAACTGTTGAACAAGCAAAACATTAACTTAAATACGACATCTAAAGGGGCGATCACACAGCGTTGCACCGCTACAGACAGAGCTGCTTCAAAAATGCCAAAACAGCTGGTGCTCTTGAGGAGCAGGGCTGTGTGCGCCCCTGCTATATTTTTTGTCTTTTCAAACCAATCGATACTTTTATGGCACCGACCGAATTGCTTCGATACAATAGAGTATCAAAAAATGCCTTGTCATTCAATACCAAATTTTGATACCTAAGGAGTAAATCTCATCAGTGTCAGTGCGCCAATAAGCATGCAGCATGCTTGTACCAAGATCTAATAATGCTGCAGAATGTAAATTGCTCTGATATTCTGCACAATAATATTTGATACAGATACATAGGAGAGTGCACTTACAGAAAGGTTTTCTCATCAGCTGTTGTTTTGCGAACGGCACTGCCAACAGTATCTAGAATGACTTTGATAAGATAAGACTTTTAGTGTTCTGGACAGATGGTTGTCTCCCCTTCTTATATTTTATTTACAGTTTGTTAAATCATACCAAACAGATTTTGTAGTCTATGTGCACATACATGCATGTGCGCATAGACTACAAAATCTGATTGGTCACCCATGGCAACCCCGCAACCACAGAGCCCTCCCCTCCGCATAACAAATCCCAATTTAACCCCTGATCCTGGTAGTTCTTGTGTTAAGGAACTCAGGGGCACTATAACTTGCCCCCAGTATGAGAGGCTTGGGGTTTGGTGTGAAGTTGGCTTGTTCCAGACATTAGCTGGATCTAGCCAGCAACATTCACCAACCTTGTGTGTGCTAAATGTGCCTGTGTAGGTGTGTGATAGCTCAGACTCTGACTCATTTCAAAGCTTATCAGGAACTCTAGTCTTTTGCTTATTTCCCCTAGCTTCTCTGCTTTTTTCTCCAGTTTGTTCATTCATGAAGTTATCTATCCATCCATCCATCCATGCCAAAGTTTTTGCTCAAGTTTAATTTAATCAGTTTTTAAAATATACAATCTGTATGTGGGCCAACAACCAGCTCATGAGCTGGTGGGAAGGTAGAAGCAGCAGGTTTATGTTGCCAAGCAGAGATATTTTTGCAGAACAGACACATTTGCTTAAAGTTGCCAGTTGAAATGCCAAAATAATGAAAATATATAAGCCATGATTTATTCATCTTTGGCAGCTGGTCATTGATTAAATGGTATATTACAGTCTGAGGAGTCTGTAATGAGCTCCTACCCTCTGCCTCCTACAATCCCTTGCTTAATGACCCTCCTTCTGTCCAGTCAGGATAGGCAGCCTTTCCCCCAGCCCCTCACACCTCCTGTCTCTCCAGCAAACACACCACACTCACTTCCCTGAGGACACACAGGCTCATTTTCTGCTCCTTTTTTTGAATGTATTTTTCTTTCTATGCAACCTCCACAGCTTATTATTTCCTTTTCTGCCACAGAGGTTTTCAGCTCTATAAAAAGACCTTGTCATGATGTAACGGGGCCTTTTAAATCGCTGCAGCGACTTGAAGTAGAGCAGGAGAAAGAATACTTGCATAGCCCTATATTTAATTCAAGGTGCAATATGTATTTTACTATGTATATAGTAAAATTGTCTGATACATTGCTTTTTCATGCGTTGACTTTTTCTGATATGCTGTCAAACACTTAGATGGGTATTTTCATAAATAAACTGCTCTTTTGGCATATGAGTGCAATCATGTGTTAACAAGATGTATTCTACTTTCACTTTTATGTAACCATGGAAAGTTTTCTCATAGCGGCTCTTCTTTTTTAGCAACATCCTGCTATGCTCTCAAACAGGTACACAATTGAAACTGAGGGTGGACTTGTAAATGCAGACTACATTGCAGTTGACCCCTGCTTCTTCCTTGTTGCAGTTTGGGATGAAGTGCCTTGCCAGTGGGCACTTTGTTAGAAAATTAATCGGACACAGAGAAGGTACTTCTTGCAATCAGATTTTCTCAGCCATCATCAGCTTTGATGTTACCAGCCCACTTTCCTTACAGTAGTCATTCTACTTTGAGCTATCATTTTCAATGTCCCTTCTCCAATATTGTCTTCACAATCCACTTCTTTTCTGTTCTCTCTGACTAGTGATGGGAAGATAATTTAAGACGGTTGAGCCAGTCCTACAAACGCTGTGTAATACTGATTGAATAAAAGTGTATATATGATTTGATACGGCATATACCAATATTTACTAGCATGTGCCACAGAAATAACACAAAAATATGTATAAATGAATAAATGCAGGCTTGATGGTCACACAAATCTAAAACTAAACAGCATGCATGTCAAAAGGGAGCGGAAGAATATGTACCTAAGGAACCAAAACTTACAAAAAAAGTTGTATGGTCTTTTAAGGAGGCTTAAAATACGTTTTTGTAGGTTGTAAGATGCTTTAATAATAATAATTTCTTCTTCTTTTTCTTCACTATTTACTGCAGTTCTCATCCTTAGCCAAGCCAGGCCTGCTTAAGGCTGGTTCTCACACACAGCCACCCCTGGCCTGGATCCAACCGTATAGACAGGCAGCTGGCTTGGTATGTCTATCAGGTCAAACATGGTTCCAGTGTGTAGGCCCATGGATTGGTGAATTGGTAGAGGTCTCAGATTTATTAGGAAAGAGGAACATGACATCAAAACTTTATCATACTTTATCATAAACTTTGAAAGTGATTGGGGAAAATTCACACACAGACACACAAACTAGAGGCAGAGGAGCAGAGAAAGAGAAACTTGAAGAGATCCTTTTTGATACACAGAACTGGTTTTGGATCTGTGCTCGTGTTTTGATGTAGCCATATCTCTGGCTCTGTTTTCAGATACATATTGGTTCATTCTTGCACCCCTACTTTTCACCCTCAGCTTGAACCAGAATCTGAGCTCATTTCCCACCCCCTTGTAGGGAATTCTAGTTCTCACTTTCAGGCTATGTTTACCTTGGTCTTTCCTGACAGAAGCCTCTGTTCTCAGAAAACGCTGTGTGTACGAAAGGAGGTTGTGTCTCCTGCCAGTCTAACCTGTTGCACAGGGAACAGTGGAGGCACTCTGCCCAGCTGACAAATTCTTAGCCCCTCTCCTTCCCCTTAATGCTCAGGTCACAGCTGGGCAACAAGTCAGATAACCTCTGACAACTTTCCTGGACTACATACAAGCTGAAATGCTTCATCAGATGAGCAAGACCTTGAAGGTCATGAATAGTTCCATGATGTATAATTTTTGACATTACTGCAGCATCAGGGAGGGGCATGCTGGGTAGAAAAGGGTGGAGATTGCGGTTGCAAAGGTGTAGTGAAGGTTTACCATGGTTATGGACCACCGCAGTCCCCAAACAACAAAGGGGGGGTTCCTATTTTAAGAAAGATCAAATGGGAAGTCTGGCTGGAAGGCATTTTCTCCACGTGAGTTCCTTAAAATATATCTGCAACCCCCGCAAGACTAAGAATAGAACAACTAAACCACACATCCTCCCACAGAGTGTCACAGAATTAGCCTCCTGTCTCTCTTTTTTCAACAGTAGATCTAGTAATGCCTTCTTCATGTCCTCCTTTGAGACAGTATTTTCAGTTTTTGATTTTTCATTTGTCTTTATTTAGTAAGCAATTTTTAGATGATTTAAAACTGTTAAATGGTAAAAATGTCAGTGGACAGTAGTCAGTACATTTCTAAGGCTACTTCTTTCATTTCCTAGTCAGGACAACAGTTGTAACAACTTGATGTGACCATCATTTAAACTATTTCTATTGCCTAAGCTTGGTCAAGGGATTTGCTGGGACTGACCTAGGGCCAGTGTTATTAAAATTGTATTAACTAGATTCAGGTGAATGAACATGCGTGTTACTGAGTCTGGGTGGCTTTGTCAGTGTTTTAACCTGAATTCTGAATTTTTTTAACCATGCTATGCATGATGCTGAAATGCCATGCTTAATATGGGAATCAACTTCCAGTTAATTTTGTTGCTTCAGTTAGTTTTGTAGTGCACATACTACTTTTAGTTTATCTTTTTATGTTTTTATAACATTTAAGGATAATGTTTTTGCACCCACAGTTTTCATTTTCGTTGAAGATAATGACAACATTTGGACAGAAAATAGGCCTAGTTATTGTGTTTCTTAGCAGTAGTTTAATGTTCACAGGATGTGACAGTAGATGAAAAATTACATGTTTCTGATGTTTCTTTTGCAGGAATAATAAAGTTGAACAGGTGGATGATGTTGTGATAGAAACTATGTCTGTGAGCAATCGTGCAGCAGCAGTATAAAAGGTAGATTTAAATGCACTGCACATGAGCAAATGGAAGAACAAATGTCTGCACATCTTGCTGTGTGTGTGTGTGTGTGTGTGTGTGTGTGTGTGTGTCCTCTTTCCCCATTGCACCATTTAAAAAGAGAAAAGAGAAAGAAAGTGGTCTGTCTGCTACAGTATGTTGCGGTGTGCATTGTTGATGCACATACTGTACTTGGCGACAGCCTATTGGTGTATATCTAGGTCATGTGGCCATCCATTAGTCCTGTCGTCACTGGAGACGGGGGGTTAACAGGGTTGGGGGTGCTGGAGGGAGGACAGATGGAGTGATGGAAGGATGGAGGGAGTGTCTGGACTTAATCTGTGCCATCATATTAGCAACAGCTGGCTTGATGCTGTCTCTCAGTATTGCAAGGCTCTCACACTCTCAAACACAAGCTGAGTACATACTGCAGTGTGCACATGTAAACACACACACACACACACACACACACACACACACGCAATGGAGTCTCCCTTTGAGACACAATTGAGATTCTGATATTGAGTCTGTATTGTTGTTGAATGAAGAATGGTATACTACTATACCCACTTTCTTTTTTTTGTTTATAATTTATAGCTCTGCCGACCAACACTGTAGGTGTTAAGGATGTATGTTTTCTAATTTTCATTAGGTATATTTATTTACTCTTATGTTCTAAGGTGGTCACTGTATGTGAGGTATTGTATCTCGTTATTATATGTTAAAATGGCAATAAAGTATTTAATCTTGAATCTTTTATATATTTGTTCCCAACATGTGCATCATTTCAGAGACTAAACGTGTGTACTTGGGCTGTCAGTTTCAGTTTAATCAGATGCCTTCACATTTTTTTCCTAAACTCAAAATCATGATGTGAAAATGTTGACATTACCTAGCCAGCAGTATGGTGGCAAATTAAAATGTAACAAAGCATCAGTCAGGGCAGAACTTGTTGAATTATTAATATGCATAATATCATCCCATATAACTCCTGGCAGTTCAGTAGCAAATGGCAGTGTGTTAGCTGAAGATGTGTGACCAACCCTTCCTAACTGTATCACAGACCATTTTTATATTGACAGCGTTATTGCAGACCTGCTGGCATGAGAGGAGCCATGACTGAAATAAAGGTTAGGTTCTAACATTAAGTCAGTAAACAATAACTAGCACAATACGGGCTTTCCTCCATCTCATCATTTCTGCCATTCACTTGCTGCCTCATTCTGAATTTTGAGCGTCATCGAAATCACGTGATTGCAAACAATGTATTGGAGCGCGCCTAGCTAATTGTGATCCTGTGAGTGAGTGAGTGAGTGAGTGAGTGAGTGAGTTTCACCTACAGCTCAGAGAGAGGCTT